>NC_068307.1:21040892-21134752 GCF_025860055.1 Xyrauchen texanus | reverse complement strand
TGGGTTGGTGCTATATCAACCCACCATTGGGCTATGTGTTGGGTCATTTTTAACCCAACTGATTTTAGTGAGCAGGCCAGCCACAAAGAGATTAATGAGGCAATCCTGGTTGAAGCCCAAACCTGAGCCCAACGCTAGAAATTCCAGTGAATGCTCACTCACCAGCTGGTTCCCCTGACGAAGACCAAAAAGCTTTTCAGTTTTGGCAGCTATCTGGCAAACCAGAAAAAAATGAATTCCTGCTGGTTCCATTAGTGGTCGAATTGTTCTGTCACGGTACATAAGCTGGAAGGAGGACCCAAACAAAGGAATGAGTAAAATAAGTGATTTTATTAAACAAAAGAAAAACAAACAGGCAAACATAAAACTATCATGTGGGGGTGGGGTGGGAGGGGGGTGTGGGTGCTCTCTTGTGCCTCTTTGTCTTTTCATGCACACTCTTTGAGGAATATTTCAATATCTACTTATCAAATTATGTTGTGTTTGGGTTCGTTTGAATCGGGATAGTCTGCTGTAAATTATGATACGTCAATGTCTACTGTACATTATATGTATGTTTCAGGAAGTAATAAGGAAAAACGTAACAAAAGACACTCCTGTTTATTATATTTATGTGCGTCATAATAAAAATAAATCACGAACAAGGTTGTCCTGGGAGAAAACTTGCTTCCTTCTGCTCTGACAATGTTCCCCAACACTGAGGATTTTTTGTATTATTATTATTTTAAATCCCCTTTTCTCCATATTTGTAATGCCCATTTCCCACTAATTAGTAGGTCTTCGTGGTGGCACGGTTACTCAGTCTGGGTGGTGGAGGACAAGTCTCAGTTGTCTCCGCTTCTGAGGCCGTCAATCCACGCATCTTATCACAGGGCTCGTCGTGCATGACTCCACGGAGACTGCATGTGGAGACTAATGCTACCCTCCGCGATCCACGCACAATTTACTACGCACGCCATTGAGAGGGAGAACCACTAATTGTGACCACGAGGAGATTACCCCATGTGACTCTCCCGTCCCTAACAACCGGGCCAATTTGGTTGCTCAGGAGACCTGGCTAGAGTCACTCAGCACAGATTCGAACTTGTGACTCCAGTGGTGGTAGTCAGCGTCAATACTCGATGAGATACCCAGGTGCTGAGGATAGGTTTTTCAAGCAGGACAATGCTCCATGCCACACATTCAGGATCAAGACCCTGTCATGGCCAGCCCAATCTCCATTTAAAACCTCTGGAATGTGATCAAGAGGAAGCTAGATGGCCACAAGCCATCAAACACAGCCGAGCTGCTTGAATTTTTGTCACCCAGCAGCAATGTGAAAGACTGGTGGAGAGCACTGCCAAAACTCATGAAAGCTGTGATTAAAAACCATGGTTATTCCACCAAATATTGACTTTTGATCTTTTCCTAAGTTAAAACATTAGTATTGTGTTGTTTACAAATGAATATGAACTTGTTTTCTTTGCATTATTCGAGGTCTGAATTATTATTATTTTTTGTTATGTTGACCAGTTGTCATTTTCTGCAAATAAATGCTCTAAATGACAATATTTATATTTGGAATTTGGGAGAAATGTTGTCAGTACTTTATAGAATAAAACAAAAATGTTCCTTTTACTCAAACACATACCTATAAATAGTAAATCCAAAAGTGGTCTCTTAATTTTTCCAGAGCTGTATGTCTTTTCAATCGATGCAATCACTTTGGATGAGAAACTGATCCTTTTTTACAGCAAATCTCCACTTTCACTTTCAGAATGCGAAAGTAAAAGTGAAAGTAGAGATTGATAGTAAAAAAAGGACTTACTCTAAATACTGATCTGTTTCTCACATCTATCATATTGCTTGAAAGACAAAGATTTTACCACTGGAGTCATATGAATTACTTTTATGCTGCCTTTATGTGATTTTTGGAGCTTGAAATGTCAGGTCACCATTTACTTCCATTGTATGGTCCATACAACCCCTAACCCTTACAGAGCTGAAAAAGTTTTATAAAAATCTTTGTTTGTGTTTTTCAGAAGTCATACACATCTGAGATGGCATGAGGGTGAGTAAATGATTTAAAATTTTTGGGTTAACTATCCCTTGAAATCTCAAATTAATAATAACACTATAGTACTGTATATAAAGAACAGATTAGAAAGAAATAAAAAAGCTTAATTTGATGCATGATTTGATGATGTTTTGATTTTTTTTATGTAGACCACAACCACAAATGAAAGGCTTGTTTTGGCTTGTTTTGAAAATACATAAAAAGACTTCTCTTCAAAACCAACCTGTCATTTTTGTCTATAGAAGCAGATCCATTATGAAGTCACAATAAAAGTGTAACGTGTCCCCCAAAAGCATACATTATAAATGCATAAATATTTTTTGTATTATATAAAAACATCAAACCAAATGGCATTTATAAAAAATTAAAAAAAAACACAAACACAAATTTTAAACAAAACAGAAGGACCATTTGTTTTGTGATGTCACTTGGTTTTATATTTTCTATCCAATGCAATGAAATGCATACACGTTTAATGTGTTACATTTTTGGGCCACTGTATGCTTTTCTTGCTGCATGTATTTCACAAATTTTAGTTTTATATTGTGGTAATTTGAAATTCTGGGATGTACTTTGTTTGTAGATGCCATCCCTTCCAAATTACACTGTTAAAAATTACTCCAAAGAACCACAGTCCACAAAACAATTAGTACTTAAGTTTGGAAATTGAAAAACATACAATCCGACAGTCCATTCATCTGTATATTTTCATTTTAACTTAGCTTTGTCCCTTGCATTGTTCATGGCTTCCAACACATAATTAGCCCTGTCTCCCCATGATTATTGTTTACATGCCCCAGATGTCATTATTTGTCCTGATTTAAATCTATAGTGGTTAACAGCTAAATTAGATATTGTAATAATTACAGCCATTTGGATCATTCAGATTATTTTCACAGAACAAAGAGGAAAGGCAATACAAAATATAGCCGCAAGCGCCAATCATCAGGGGCCAAGCAAACATGACATCTTATTCACAGTATTATCTTTTTTGATTTTCGACAAGATGAAAATGAGAGTGTGAGGGACATAGGTACCGTTTCTTCAATGGGTTGTACTGTTGTTTAAAGCAGCCAATTATGTAATCAGAATGTTGCGCTTTCGACTGTTGTAATGCATCTGGCAGATTAGATGAATATAGCAGTAAATACATTATTTTGTCTAAGTTTCTGATTCACAATGACTTGCTGTGGCTAGACTTTATTTCTGTTATCATTTAAGCACACATTGACACATTTCGCACAGCAAAGGAACTCTCAAGGATTACCTGCCTCGTGTCTCCCTCTAGTGGACACAATTGATACTACACCCTGAACTGACCACCAGTGTTGAATTACCAGATCATTTTAAAGTGATGCAGAAAACTGATTTTGGTGAAAATTGTCATGTCATTAGACTTTCTTGGTGAGCATGAAAAAAATGAAAATAAATTGGACAGAATACATCCAGTGGATGCCAAGAGTCAAATTTCAACTGCCTTTATCATTGTTCAAAAATAGTATTTTCTTAAGATATAGAGACTCCTAACATCATAAATTGATACAATTTACCACATGATGGTAAATTGATACCCGGGCCTTAACTTAAACCCTAACTGCCTTAATCAAAGTAGGACAAATAGCATTTTTTTCACAGGGGCAGTGGGGCACACACAAGCATCAAAAATAGAACAAAATGTTCCTGCATTGAGTAGATATTGATCAATGAATTAAATTATGTTCTAAAATCTTTGTGATGATTTGATGTATCTAAATAATTTTGATACATTTTGCCAGAAGGGTCCATATATGATGTATACCAATTTCCAAGCGAATCAGACAAACAGCTTAGGAGTTTGAAAAACAATATATTTTTTTAGAAAAATCTAAATAGCAGATAAAATTTATATACATGAAATATACATTTTATTGGGCTTGACTAAATGATTCAGAGGGAATAATTTTGTTTCTAGCCCATACTGTTGAGGAGATATGATTGAAAATATAAAGGTGGTTAGGGGGTGGGGTACAAATACATTAGGATTCCAGCACCCAAATAAAGTGGCCACGCCCACTACATATGTTTTGGCTTAAAGTTTTACAATGAATCGAAAGATAAAAATTCATTTGATAGCTTTTCATATTGGGACTCTGCTGAATCTTTCTGCACTGGTTTGGTTCCGATCGGGCAAACAGCCTAGGACAAGTTAGATTTTTTCCCCCTCAAACAATCCAAAATAGTGGGGAAACAAAAGTGCAGAGCAAAAATGTTATGGTATTCCAGAAGATTAGCCATGACTCAAGGAATCACAGGATCACTTTGGCTGTTCGGGGCGAGTCCATGCGTATGGCAAGGCAGCTGAAGTACTACCATTCCCCAAAGTTTCAAGACTCTAGTCCTTATGATTTGGGTTTTTTTGGTCAATGGTGGCCATGTTTTTCAAGATATGCAACTGTCCTCAAATTGACTGCACCTTGGACAAAGACATTGCATGCAACATTTCGGAACAACGGTTCCATAGTTAGAGCCATTTTTAAATTGTGAATTATTATAGTGTCACCAAGAGCTAGAGACAAGAGATAAAATCTCATTCCGTTCATGAGTTATAACCATTTTAGTAAAAGTGACCACGTCCACTATGAATGTTTCGGCATAGCCTAACCTGTGCTTTTTTGATAACTTTTCATATTGGGACTCTTTCGGCATTGGTTTGGTTCCGATCGGGTGAACGACCTAGGACTAGTTTGTTTTAAAAAATAAATGTCAAGCAATCGAAATAATGGGAAAACGAAAGAATGCAGAATGTTGTCATTACGCAAGGAATCACAGGGAAAACACATTTTGTTTCTAGGCCTTACGGTTTAAGAATTATGACCCAAAAAGTAATTTCTTTGTTTTGTTTTGTTCCCTGTAGCACCCCCTTTGTTCGATTGGGGAGAGTATATGCGTATGGCTAGCCAGCCGGAGTACTACTCTAGTCCTTACTGTTTGATCTGCACATCAGTTTTAGGGCAGAATAATAATAATAATAATAATAATAATAATAATCCTTACCATTTCAATAGTGGTTCAGCGCTTCGTGCTTGAATCCCTAATAATAATAATAATAATAATAATAATAATAATAATAATAATCCTTACCATTTCAATAGTGGTTCAGCGCTTCGTGCTTGAATCCCTAATAATAATAATAATAATAATAATAATAATAATAATAATAATAATAATAATCCTTACCATTTCAATAGTGGTTCAGCGCTTCGTGCTTGAATCCCTAATAATAATAATAATAATAATAAAATCCTAACAAATACAATAGGATTCCAGCACCTTGGTGCTTAGCCCCCTAAAAACGTTCAGAAGGATAACCAAAACCTAAAATATGAACACTGGGAGGCAGTTATATACTTTCAATTTTGCAGTCAAAACAAGACAGAATGCTCAGAATGGAATATGCGTGTACTCTTAGTAGTGGCATCCAGTTATTATCTCAAAAAGAGTTATTTAGAATTTTTAACTCAATTTTGGAGAGGTACTAAATGCTATGGTCATAACATCCTGTTTATTTGTGGCATACAGTATTCCATGCATTGAGCTCCCATTGTAAAGTATACTGCAGTATGATATTATGTGGTTCATTGCACCCTCAAATGTTCATTTCAATGAATAAAAGTAGTAAAAATAAACATTTGCCCTGTAGTTTCATTCAGGAACTTATAAAGAATAAAAGTAAAAAATATTCCCAATATAAAACCAATGAATTTCAAATCGCATACATCAAATATATCATAGACTCACTCCACAAAATGGACAACATGGAGATATACTTAAAGTACATCAAAACCCATATTTTTATTTTATGTATAGCAATACAATTTACATATTAAATAACACTATAATAGAATGCTTTGATATAGCTTTAAACAAAACAAAAAAACAAACAAACAAAAAGCGAATTTTTACTTTCGCTTTGTTATTTCAGATTACAAAAAGAGGATGTGATGGTGACACCCACCTGCTTTGCATGGGATAAACTTATTCTTTGACTAACGATAGCTAATCTATTGCACTTCTGGACAAAGAAACTAATTTTGCTTTTATTAAAATAAAAAAATAAAAATAAAAATACCAAAATCACTGCCTTAGATTATGACTGACGTGAGTGTGTTTGGAATGGGATGCCAGCAATCTGCTGAATGAATCGGGGACATTTTGCAGTAAGCATACAACTCGGTGTGAGAATTAAACTAACAAAAAAAAACTAAAAATTATATGAAAATATAAAGTTTGTGGCTATATATCAGGATAAAAAGCTTTCAAAGGGGTTAATGAAGCAACAGAATATATGTACATTTCCTTACATGATAATGCAAAAATTTTTGCAGATGCAATCCACAAGTATAGTGTTACTGCAAGGTCAAAAAAGGGAAAAAAATGGACACCACAGGACATAACTGTTAGAAAAGATTTTAAAATGCAACTCATCACCTCCAATTACCTTACGTGATATACTAGCAATGTCAGAATATTACCCCAAATGTTGGAGAGATGTGACTTAATTTTTAGCCTCCTACTTAGGAGAAACATGACATGAACTGAATAAACACCTTCAATGTGCATCCTCACCATATTAACAGCATGACATCATCACCCTAAAACATAAAAAAATTCAACAGCTTTCTTTTTTCACATCAAAAGGTTAGCATTTGTATACATTCTCAATATTTTTACTTTAATTGCATTATCAAAAACAAATAAGAATGAGCTTTCAACCAAGCAAAATTGTAGTAGAGAAACAAAACAAAAATCAAAGCAAAGCAAAACAAAATAAAACAAAGCAAAGCAAAACAAAATAAAACAAAGCAAAGCAAAACAAAATAAAACAAAGCAAAGCAAAACAAAATAAAACAAAGCAAAGCAAAACAAAATAAAACAAAGCAAAGCAAAACAAAATAAAACAAAGCAAAGCAAAACAAAATAAAACAAAGCAAAGCAAAACAAAATAAAACAAAGCAAAGCAAAACAAAATAAAACAAAGTAAAGCAAAACAAAGTAAAGCAAAACAAAATAAAACAAAGTAAAACAAAACAAAGCAAAGCAAAACAAAATAAAGCAAAGCAAAACAAAATAAAACAAAGCAAAGCAAAACAAAATAAAACAAAGCAAAGCAAAACAAAATAAAACAAAGCAAAGCAAAACAAAATAAAACAAAGCAAAGCAAAACAAAATAAAACAAAGCAAAGCAAAACAAAATAAAACAAAGCAAAGCAAAACAAAATAAAACAAAATAAAGCAAAACAAAGCAAAGCAAAACAAAATAAAACAAAACAAAGTAAAGCAAAACAAAATAAAACAAAGCAAAGCAAAACAAAATAAAACAAAGTAAAGCAAAACAAAACATTATTTTGCATGTGGCTTCATCATTTTCAACAGTGTCATTATGTCATGTTGTTTCTCCAGACACTACCAAAACATTCTTTTTAAAACTACTTTATCCAATATTAAAAATAAAGACTTGCCGACAGATTTGATGATTGAAGTAAATGACAATTGTAGTCTTTGGTAAAAATTAATGAATCATGGGTCCCCCCATTTGCTTTCTGTTAGCAAGGCCATTGTGTAATATGGCATTAGAGAACCATTTATGATGTTACTATAACTGTTTTCCTAGTGGTATTTGAGGACAAACTTGACTTAATTATACTTAATATGTTATGTTTAGTGAAGAAATGTTTGGACTGAGTCATGTGGATACATTTTTTTCAGTAAAACCAATCAAAACCACACACATACACACACCTGCAGAGGTTAAATGAGACTGTACAGAAGGCATCAAGAGACTCGCATACATTACTCTTGAAGTTATAGGACGGCTTATGAGAGTGAACTATTAAAACAATTAGAACAAAACAAGAGCAGTATAAAATTACAAAATGACATGGGAAGAAATGAATTCCTACATTATGAGTCAATAGGCAATGCTTCAAATAATGTCATTACCCATTCAGTTGCACTCAAGTGACACAAGTAGCAGCTTGCAGCATAAAGCAATGGAGAAATCAAACCAGCAGGGGGTGCTAGAGAGGTCATGGGCTCTGCACCGCCTTCAAAGAAGCAGGTCCTTTAACTGAGTGTCATCGGAAACTGTGATGGCTGCTCATCGAGACAGTTAACAGTTACAAAAGCACAAGGTATCATGATATACGATATATTCATATATATTAAAAGTGGAATATGAATCATACAAAAGTTCACAGTAGCTGTTTTAATACCACCTTTTGAAAGTAAAATAGGTTTTAACTAGAAGCATAATGAGCAAAGAGATATATTATTTGGGGAGTGTAAAATTAACAAAGCAATCAAACAAAGCAAAACAGATGTAAGAAACATTGCTCAAATTTGACGTTTTTCGGTGGGTCTTTGTTGAGCAATGCAAGTTGTACATGGATTTAATCTCTTCTTTCAACTTTTGAGGTGAGTGTGGACGATACTTTTTGTTTGCAGTGATTATTTCGAAAGCCTCGGAGAGCAGCTTTATTATGGAATGTCAAAATAAGGAGCGTGAAAGTGAGATATAGTGAATTAAAGTGAGACAGAGCGACTGACAGTGACTGAGATGGTGGAATAGGCAGTAACACTGATATTTTCATAGTGCAAACTAGACAGAACTGTGTTTTGTTTGTTTTTTGTTGTGAACTCAAAAACGTCGGTGCAAATGTTCAGTAGGATAACATTAAGACATAAAATGGCGAAAAAATAAATATCAAAAACTTTTTATCAGTGTAAAAAAGTAATCAGGTTATTCTTTTAACCAAGTGTTCTGGCAAAAAAGGCCTCAGAAAAAGTCTGTCTTAGTCCTTGAAGTTTTACAAAGTTAGATTAAGTGCCTCTTCACGCCTCTTCGGGGGCTTCAGACGAGGGACTCCATGCTTTCCGCGGGGTCCGATTCTTCAGACATGGCCATACTGCCGTTTCTGTCCAGGGACATGGGACTGGATCCATTCTCTTTAGTGCTTATCAGGCTGAGCATAGCTTTGTAAAGGTACTGGTACTGTTCCTAAGAGACAAATCATATACACATGGATGTAAGAATGAGGCACAGAGGAATATTCTGAACAACAATGAAGTTTTTGATTAAACTTAGCTGTTGCTAAGTGTTTACTTACTGCCGCAAGTCAAAAGAGTCTCTGGTTTCAAGATATGGCTCAATGTATGTCCATAGGATTTTTTTTTATTTTGACCTGTTTTGTCATCCAACAGACAAAAGTAGTTTGTAGCACAAACGGTGTGGAATGAGATAAGTTTGATACTTAAAGGGGTCATGACATACCTTTTTAATTATTTTAATATGTTCCATGAGGTTAACTTATAATAAAAGTAAAGTGTTTTGCACAAAACCCTCATTTGGACTCTCTCCCAGAAACGCTTGGTTTAGGTCATGCTTCTCCTTTAAGACTTGACAGTACAGGGCCACTGTTATGATTGGCGGTCTACTCTTGACTGACCTGCTTTCTCCAATACAAACTAAGAGTATAATATCCAAGTGTTTCCCTCTCTTTCATGGGACAAGGCAGGGGTGCCCTCTGTCACCTCCACTCTTTGATGTCGCCATTGAACCCTTCACTAATATACTAAGAAATACAGCTAGTTTAGCTTGAATACATAGGGAGGGACAGCTGCACAAGCTTTCACTTTATGTAGATGATCTCCTCCTATTTCTGTCAAATCCAAATTCCTCCATACAGTTGCTCTTAAGATTATTTCCAATTTTGGGAGATTTTTGGAATCTAAAATCAATTTAACAAAGAGCCTTCTTTTTCCCTTTAATGAAAGAGCACGGCTAATGTAATTTCAATCTTTTCCATTCTCAGTAAGATTGGATAAATTATCCTATTTAGGCATGTGGGTAAAACAAATGTACAATGATCTATTTACCAGTAACTTTAAATCAGCATCTGATATGGCCAAACAAGACATGGTAAGGTGCTCAACCCATCTCCTATCGCTGGCTGGCAGAATCAATTCTTATCACTTCTTTCTTCTATTTCAATCAGTGCTGGTCTTCATTCCCAAATAAGTTTTCATGGATTTAAACAAGTGTACTTCGACCTTTATTTGGAACAAAGTCATACCTCATATAAGGAAAGAATATCTGGAGAGACATAAAGAGGAGGGAGGATTGGCATTGCCAAATTATATGCACTATTACTGGGCAGCCAACCCTCATAAGATGACATTCTGGATCTCTGACATTTTGGAGGAGAAAGCTCCAGTTTAGGCGCTTATGGAGCAACACACATGCAACCTAGTATTACTACGTTCAATAGTTTGTGCCCCAATACCCCAAAGTAAACGTTACTTTACGAATAATCCGGTCATCCATGGATAACCAAGGATATGGTTGCAGTTCAGTATTCACTTTAATAGTACACAAGCCCTTCCGACAACAACCATCTTGTGGAACCCAATGTTCCCCCCTTCATTTATAGATTTGGCATTTCAACTATGGTATAGAAAGGGGGTTAAATGTGTAAAGAACCTCTTCAAAGATGGCGTCTTAATTTCATTTAAGCAGTTAAGGACAGATTTTGATATTCCTCAGTCCAATTTCTTTAGGTATTTACAGGTCCATAGCTTCATCAAAGCCATAGGGTGGCTGGATTAATGAGGTGTTGAATATGGACCCTGCTCGCAGGGGTATGGTGTCCATCTTTTACGAGATCATTCAAAGGTCTGCTTGCCCATCTCTTGGACACATAAGGAAGCAGTAGGAGGAGGAACAGGGAATAGTAATTTCAGATGCAGACTGGCAGAGGGAAATAGAACTGGTACTCTCATCTTCAATATGCATCAGACACGTGCTATTGCAATTCATGGTGCTACATAGACTCCATCTGTCCATGAGCAGGTTGGCTAAAATGTATCCGGGGTCAGGCTCAACTTGACCCAGATGTAACTTAGAGCCTGCCGACCTTAGTCATTTGTTTTGGGAATGTCCCAGACTTACAAAATTCTAGACAGAGGTATTCTGATCATTCCAATTTTTCTGCAACAGGGATGCCGCCCCCAGCCCTTTGACTTCCATCTCTGGTGCCGAAAGAGACGCAGCTACCGGCGAATAAGGAGGAGGCTATTAGCCTTCTCCACATTATTGGCTAGATGACTGATTCATCTCAACTGGAAGAAGGCAGCACCACCGTCCCAAAAACGCTGGATGACAGAGGTGATGGCACATCTGAAACTTGAGTGCTTGAAATATGTCATCCGAGGCCCCTCTCAAAATTTCTATTAGGTCTGACAACCCTTCTTATTTTACTTTGAACACGAATTCCCCTCTGCTAGTACAGCCAATCATGATTCCTAACCCTTTTTTTTTGTCTATGTCAGAACCCCCCCCATTGAAAGTATCCAATAACAGGGCAGTTACTGAGATTAAGTGAGTAGTATTCAGCAGGCTATGTGATGCTAACATGGCTGTCCCCATGAGGCGCCCATGCTCCTTAAAAGAGTAAAAGAATAAAAGAGCATTTATAAGGTAGGTTACCGATATGACTGAACTCTTCATTCCACACGAGTGGTCATGATTTTATACGTATACTTTAAAAATACTAATATTTCTGTAGAAGTAAAACTTTTCACTAACTAGGTGCATACTGTTCTAAAATATATCTAAAAAAGTATTTATATAGCCAATAAAATTCATCTTTGATGTCTCCAGTTGTTTAGCTGACTGCAAAACACTGTCGTCAACTTGAAAATCATCATTCCAGAAGTTTTGATTAGCAAGAACATCAAATCACCAGCTTAATATATTTTTTACATCATGTGATGTCTGGCCACACAAACAATCGGGCGATACATTTTAACGTCCGCAAAATAAGCTAAATTGGTGAAAAGCAGGAAAAAATTTCCTCTTCTCAATGACTGAGATATGATCTACTTCTTTATTATAAAGGGTATAAACCTGATACGCTATATAAACACTCACAATGTCGGTAAAGACTCCAGGTCTCATGAGGTTGATCATCTTGGCCACCTGGTAGACACCCACGGCTCCTTCACTCTCCAGCTGCTGTGATAGTGTGGTGAGAGCACACAGCATCCCAGCAGACACTGCTCCAAACCTGCAAACATGGACACACAAACGATTACTTAATACAGTGAGATAAAGGTAAGACTATTTGCACAATTTTGGATGTCTAAAACCTAGTCTTAAACCCTAAACATTTAGGAATAATTTGCACAAAAACAAAAATTCTGTCATCATTTACTCACTCTTATGACGTTTCAAAACCACTAAACCACTCTTCCTTCTGTGGAACACAAAAGGAGATACACCGATCAGCCACAACATTAAAACCACCTGCCTAATATTGTGTAGGTCCCCCTCGTGCCTCTAAAATAGCTCTGACCCGTTGAGGCATGGACTCCACAATACCTCTGAAGCTGCCCTGTGGTATCTCGCACCAAGACGTTAGCAGCAGATTTGAACATTATAACACCTTTCTAACATAGCCAGCATAAAGTTTTCCAGCAATTTGTGCAACAGTAGCTCTTCTTTGGGATCGGACCAGACGGGCTACCCTTCGCTCCCCACAGGCATCATTGAGACTTGGGCACCCATGACCCTGTCGCCAGTTCTCCGGTTGTCCTTCCTTGGACCACTTTTGGTAGGTACTTACCACTGCATACTGGGAACACCCCACAAGACCTGCCGTTTTGGATATGCTCTGACCCAGTCTAGCCATCACAATTTGTCCATCGCTCAGATCTGACTGTGAACTGACTGTTCACTTGCTGCCTAATATATCCCACCCCTTGACAGGTGCTATTGTAACAATATAATCAAAGTTATTCACTTCACCTGTCAGTGTTTTTTCTTTGTTATTAAATTTTGTATTGATTCAATCCACACAAAACAATAAACATACAATACGGAATCAGTTATATAAATAAAACCCCTTCCCCCGAACAACCACCCCCCACCCGACACAAACACGCATTACAGTGGTCTCTTACAATTATAACAAAAACATTTTTTTTTTTAACAAACTGAAATTTAAATATATACTTTCAAAAAACAAGAGTGCACATACACAGCAAACTAAAAATTAAAAATAAAAAATCCCTCTCCACTATCTCTCCCCGAAAACCCACCAAAAAATCTAAATATCCACCCCACTTCCTATTAAACAAATCCCACTTTCCCAACCTTGAGCGTCCTCAAATGTCGCAACCTCACCCATCTCCCCGCACCACTCCCTAAACAAGGGTACCCCAGCTGTCTTCCACCCCTGAGAATTATTCGCCTGCCACCATAACTCCGGCCAGGACACAACCTCTCACATGGCCAAAATGCAGAGTCTGGGCCAAAATGAAAATTGTGTGTCCAACACATTACACAAAAATGCTTGAATTTTCAACCAAAAGTCCAATATGGGTTGCGTCCCCGTCTTCTGTTTGGCATCGCCAGAAGGTGGAGGTATCTTTAAGACCAAGTCTATACAATCTAGAGAAGGTCTAATACAATCGATTTAAAATCCTTAATTGCATCAGATGCACCCTTGAATCTCTAGATGTAGACTTGACATTTTATAGAATCTTAGCCCACACCCACTCCTCAAATACCAAGTTTCAATCTCTCTCCCATATCCTCTTGAGAGAAGTTGAAGCTCCATCCCCAGACTCTGAATTAACAAGTAGTACACTGATGTCTCATGACCTATTCAAAAAGCAGTAATCACCACTTCTAGAGTATCTGCCCTTTTAGGGGGGTGTTTGCTACTTCCAAAAATAGTATAGAGCAGATGGCGCAGCAGTAAGTACCCGAAGAACTGAGATCTAGGAATCCTGAAATGTTGGACCAAATGTTCAAACAATCTCATCACTCCAATCTCATATAGGTCACCAGGCATATTAACACCCCTCACAATCCACTCCGACCATCAGAAAGGGGACTGGTATGCTCGAGGCAACATTTAAATAAATGTCTGAATTTAACACTCTAGACACTTTTGTCCATAGTGCGTGCAGATGCGAGATAACGGGGTGCGACTTAACTTCTCCATTTATTTTAATAGAAAGGCTTTGTAATAGTAAATTAAGGGCATAATAAGAAATTTCTGTTCAATTCCAAACCAGGGAGGGGCTCTCTCTGGTGGAAGTGAGCAATGAGCTAAATGCCTGAGAGCGAATGCATAATAATAAAATAAAATCTTGGGTAGGCCTAGCCCACCATTGTCAACCGGCCTATGTAACTTATTGAAATATAACCTGGGATGCTTTCCATTCCAAATGAAGGACTTCACTATGCTATCAAATTGCATGAAATTAGAGAGTGGAAAAAATACAGGGAGAGATAGTAGATCTGCAGTAGATAGCTGAAACCCTGCCGAGTGCGCCTATCATCCCAAAATTAATCAGTTTGTTTATACCGCTGCTACAGGGTGTTTATAAAGTAACTTAATCCATCCAATAAAAGTATTTCCAAACCCATATATTTACAAAATCCGAGAAAGTCCCATTCTACCATATCAAATGCCTTTACGGCATCAAGTGCGATGGCCGCGACCGGAGTCTGATAATTCGCCAATGACCACATGATATGAATTTTTATATCTAACTGGATCAGGGAAATTGGATGGTAACTTTTACACTCGCTTGGATCTTTGTCCTTTTTAAAAATCAGACTAATCTGGGCTTATATCATGCTTTCCATTCTTTAATGATGCCATATAAACTTCTAACAAAAGTGGAGCCAGTTCTGTAGCATAAGATTTAAAAAAGTAA
Organism: Xyrauchen texanus; assembly: GCF_025860055.1. NCBI lineage: Eukaryota > Metazoa > Chordata > Actinopteri > Cypriniformes > Catostomidae > Xyrauchen > Xyrauchen texanus. Next base: position 21,119,928 of record NC_068307.1, on the reverse strand, counting down.
GCGGCAAAGCCATCTGGCCCCAGAGCCTTGTCTGTAGGCAAGGCCTTAATTACTTTGCCAAATTTCTTTGCTCAGTCATCAATTTAGGGAGTTCTAATGGTTCCACAAAGTTTCTAATATCTTCCGCAGTAGACAAAGACATATAAGATGTCTATATATAAAGATCAAGATAGAACTCTTTAAAGGCATTATTAATATCAATGGCCAAGGTAAATATTTCACCACCAGCAGATTTCAATGAGGGTCTGGTAGAAAAGAACTCTCTCTGACTTACATATCTAGCCAAAATTTTCCTGCTTTGTCCCCGACTCAAAGTATGACTGTCTTGCCCTGTATAACCAAAACTCCACTTTCCACGACAAAATAGTATAATATCTGTATTTCAATCGGGTCAATTCTCTGAGGCCATCAGATGACATACGGCACTTCAGCTCTGCCTCTGCAACTTTAATATTTCCTTCCAACTCCAAAAGTTCTCGTGCTTTGGATTTTTTGATGAATGAGGCATACTGTATGATCCGACCCCTAAGAACTACCTTAAGTTCCTCCCAAGCCACACCCACAGAAGATAATGAGGACCAGTTGGTCTCCATATACACATTGATTTCAGACTTTAACATTTGTTGGAAATCAGGATTTAGCAAATGGGATACATTAAGGCACCAACTATATGATTTATTTTTCTCCGTATGTGGCAGCACCTCTAAACTCACCAGGCCATTATCTGAGACTAACATGTTTCCAAATGAAATGAGGAATTTCGGTATAAAAAAAAAAAAAACTATTCTAGAATAAATCTTATGGACTGTTGGGAAAAAAATTGTCGCTACCAGATGGGATCAAAAGTCTCTAAATATCTGTAAGACCAAGATTTTTACACATCCTGTGAATCGTCAATGCTGCTCTAGGGGGCTTACACACCTTTGCTTCACTGTGATCAAGGACTGAGTCTCCTCCCAATATAATCAGCAATAAAGAAAACATGTCCACCTCATATCTTCCCAAATTTTCCAGCTTCCTGCAGGGAAAGATGAGTTTCTAGAAGAAACACTATATCATATTTATTAAGTTTAAGAAAATAAATAACCTTCCTTCTTTTTATGGGGTGTCCCAAGCCATTCACATTCCACGTGGAGAGAGACTATTATATTAACTCATATTAACATTAGACATTTTGATATAATAGAAAAAATTTATTGTTTGCCAAAAATTATATTATAAAAGACCACATTTCATCATTAGTGCAACAATTAAACCCCAAATGTCCCCCAGAACAAAACAAAAAGAAAAAACGAGCGCATTAACCCCACGCACGACAGTGCCAACCGGCGTTGATCCCTCTAAACTCAAAAGGTCCATGTATGCCTACGAGAGCCCCCGTGACAACTTTGCCATTGGATTACTCAATTTTGCGCAGAATATACTTTGTAAAATAAACCAAGGCAATAGGCAGAATAAACACAAATAATGTGTAGATTCATTCACAGAACTGTCTCAAATGTATGTTCCTCCACAAAACAAATTCCAACTGATATATAAGTCGTTCAGTTTCCTCTGACAGACAAACGAATGTTCAGTGAGCCGGCTGTTTATGAGTGCAGCAGATGATGTTATCATTACAATGTCCCGAAAAAATTCAGTCAATGCAAAAGTCCCTTGGAGTGTCATTCCACAAAACAAACTCCAGCCACTAGGCGGAACCAATACAAAAAGAAACTAATATTATGCCCTGCTTCCTCAATCAGTCGAGTCAATGAACAGCGAGTCGATCCACTCACATGGGAAACACCAAATGGTTACTCACCCATTGTTTTTATGAAAGACAGACCTTGTTTTGGGCACAAAAATACCTTGCGGCTGTCCTTGGTGTCTATTCTCAGTTTGGCTGGAAACATCAGAGCAAAAGCGATCTTCCATTGATGTAAGAGTTTGTTATATTCCTTGAACTGATTGCGTTTCTCTTGTCGAATTAGCAAAGTCTATTGTGATTCTTCAAAAAAGCTTTCCTTTGCTCCTCGCCTAGTGCAACACGAGATATTTATCAGATGATCTCAGAAATGTGGCCAGAATTGATCGGGGCCTGTCTACCTCAGCGGATCTGTGAGCCGGGACTCTGTGAGCTTGCTCGATTTCCAGCTTATGGCTTGTTATGCTGAGCAGACTCGGGAAGAGCTTGTCTAGGGATTTCCCCATATATCTGCCCTCCTCATGCTGGAATTCCAACAATTCTAATTTTATTCCTACGGCTCATATTCTCAAGATTTTCAAGCTTTTCAAGAACATGTTTTAAATCAAATTTGGTCACGGGCGGATTAGCAGATAATTTCCTCTCCGATGACTCCAGATAATCGATCCCTTTCTTAAAGAGCAACATGCAGGTTGAATTTATAACTGAATTAATACTTTATATTGTCTGCAGAGGTCTTTTAAAAACACATATGTAGAAATTACTAATGAAATCTCATTTGATGTAGAGATTTTGATGAAAATGTGCTAGGCTCTGGAATACGCCTTTCCCGCTATCAACGCGTCATATGACGTAGGGCGAGGCAAACAAAAGAGCTTGCGGTCAGCTCTCATTGTGGGTGTTGATGTAGTTAGAGCAGTACAGAAAGTTTTAGAGAAGCCATAATGGTAAATTATTGTGTTTGTGCTGGTTGCACGAATTCCAGCCTGTCAGGACATCGTGTCCATCATTTTCCTTCTAGAAAAAACAAGGCTTTTCGGTCTTGAGTGCGTTTTGTGCAGGTGAAGAGAGCAGACTTCACTGCCGCGTCTGTTACCACACACTCGGTCGTTTGTGGCGCACATTTCACTCCGGAGAATTATCGACCTGGAAATTTGTTGGAGTCTCGGATGGGATTTCGGAGTAAGGACCACGTGAGGCTGATTACTGATGCTGTTCCCTCGGTGCACTCGATGGAATCAAGTCCACCGTCAAAGTTTACACCGGATTTTGGCGCGGGCTGGACTGGAGGACAAAGTGCTAACGTTAGCAGACATTCTGTGCAACGAAAACGAGGACTTAGCAGAGTAAGTCTTACTTTTAATTATTTTAACTCTTAATTTGCTCATAATTATAGGCCTGTGGGCCATCATAGGCATGTTCGTCCACACCGGAGAACTCGGTTTCTTCATTCGCATCCATTGTAACCTGAGCTTGAACTTGACCAGACTCCCTCGCCCATCGTCACTTCCGGTTAGTGCTTTATAGACGCGGAAGTTATTTTATCACAATTTATCTCAAAATATCGTTAATGGCTAAATATATATTACTCCAGTTCAGAAAATCTAGTTGTTTTATCATCAACATACACTATGCTATATAGGGGTGTCCAACCTGCATGTTGCTCTTTAACATCTGCCACTCTTGTAACCAACTCATAGAATTTCGATCGACGTATTACAGCGAGATCCTCCAAGTCAGCAACAACCTTCATCAGCATCACAAACATATCGGACAGTTGATGCTGAATTTCCTCGGCAGCACCATCCAAATCGAGTCCCCGGTCTGCAGGCCTATCAGGGCTTTCATCTTGAACACGTAAGTGTCTTTTAACATCTCCAGAGCCTGATGATTTTGACTTCTTTGCCATAATTAGCTCAAAGAGCAAATGTGTCACTGGTGTATTGAATTCCACCAGATTATAACATGAAAATAATAAAAAAATTTGCAAAATAAACAGAGCTTGCAGTCTACACATCTGCTCCTTGCAAGGTGTCACGTGACCCCGATCTGTCAATGGTTTTAATGTTGTTGCTGATCAGTATATTCCAAAGGATGCTCCATTTGCTTATTTCCATACAATAGCAGTTAAATGTGACTCACAATAAAGCTCCCCCAAAAGTGTCATGAAAGTAGTATATGTGACTAATGTGTCATATTTCAAGTCTTCTTATGGCACAAGATCACTGCATGAACCGACTGAAATTTGGTCATTATTCACTCTCAAATCAAATCAAACACAGATTGCTGTAAACAGCGCACAAATCAAATAGGGTGACCGTCAGTAATATCAAACGTCATTGGTTCTTGTGTCATGACTTTTGGTTATGGGTCGTGCAAGGATCAATTAGGTTTGATGTGATTTGCATGTCGCCATATTTTATCTGTACTCTGTTTACAGGAGTTGATCAGTAAAATTGATCAGAGTGATTAACGACTTTAATATTCTTCTGTTCATCATACAGCCATTAAATAAAAATATGACACACATGTTGCATGGACTACTTTAATAACATTTTTGGGACCTCTTTTAAGCTTTAAAGTGAGTCACTTTCAATTACTGTTGTATTGAAATCAGCTAATAGAGCATCCTTTAATATATCATCTTTTGTCTTTGTCTAAACCTAATCTTGTGCCTTAAGGTCCTTTTACACTTAAATCTCAAAGCCCTTTAAAATGACTTGCATTAATGTTACTCAAAGCACTGAACTCTAAGCAGTCAAGCGTTAAGCTACAGCATTACCCCCAATGTTACGCTGCATGCAGGTTAAGGGTAATCCAACACTCAAAGTAAAAAAAATTCAACTTTGACCCAGTTGCAGCCACCGAGCCCAATATTCATCATTGTCTGAAAATTGTTTGGATAATTGTTTGGATACCTTGAGGTCAGTATTAGGCAAATTACTTCCTGTTTTTGGTCTGTTTAGACCATGTTGCATTTATATATCACTATATAAGGACTGAGAACCACTATTCAGGCGGTCTTGTTCAGCTTGTTTGGTAAGCACCAAGGTTCGGATGGCAGCGTTCACACTTGTTCAAATGAACCGCACTAACAGAGCAACCGCACCAGAGTTTGTTTTAATCTAACCAAATCTGTCAAGTGTGAACACACACTTAATCTATCAATTAACATAACCATAAGAGTGAGCACTAATAGGCATGTCATAAAATATTGATATTTTCGGTATTTTATTTTATCAATATATTTTTCAATTTGAAGCCTAATTTGCATACTTTCCAATTCGCTCAGTTGGGCTTCTAATTATCATCAGGTGTAATAGCACTGGGAGACCACAAGTAGGTGATATAGCATTTACTGAAGCAGGTCATAAGGCACAGGTTACACAAAAGTAAAAAAATGTTTTGTAGTTCTTCAAGAATGAAAATGACATTGATGAGTTTGCAGGTTAGTGTATGAAACTGGTTTAACTGCACAAACTGAATAATCAGAAATTATTATACAATTTCTCTGTATGTATCTTTGAAGAGGTTTGAGTCAAGCTATCAAACCACAAAAAGACATAATCGTAACTAAAAATACATTGTGTAGGCTATATGAAAGATGCATATACACAATTTATCATCCAATCTTTGTCCTTTGATAATGATTTTGGTCGAATTTAATGGAAAACTATGTGAGTTGCACATTTCTGAGCAGCCTCCGGAGATGGCGAGCCCATACTATGTACCATAGAAAATAATTTATTTGAATTTAGAACATGCCATGTCGTCTTTTGAGCACTGGGTAGCCCTATTTATATCTGAAAAAATACTGATATCTATTGATAATCATCTGGAAAATCTTCTGATTGCTGATGTGTGAAAAAGGCATCGATCTCAAGCCTAATGTTTAAACAAAATAATATTTACAAAAATACACCACATTGCATTTTATACAGAGATGTACCATGTGTGATGTTGATGCTTTCATTTGGAGTACATCAGTAAAATATCTGTTTATAAATTAGCTCCATATGAGTTCTCTCTTTCCACCTCTGAAGATGGTGCTATGTCTCCCATCATAAAATCTATTTCTTAATCTATGTGAATCAAATCCATTACTGTTTCCATTGATTGACTCCCTAAGGTGCTGTAATCCAATTAGGGATGAGTGTCAACAGACATCACTTTGCAACAAAAGGAACAACAATGCCCCCTTCATGTTTATTCATTATTTTAATGAGGCCTTATCTGATGAAGAAATGTGAACTAATTGAGATTTTAAAAATGTGTAATGTTACTATGGTAACACCCCTAAGAGGTTTCCAAAAGATTGATGTTTTAATTAGCAGCGCATTCATTGCTGCTGAAGATATGCTAGTCAGTCAAATGCTCCTCCTGCAAAAGCTGTTGACAGAAGCAAAGATCTGCTTCTCCTGTGGAGCTATTTCTGCACTCACTGTCTCCCTGGTGTTTGATACGCAGCTACTTCTTGGTGGAAAGAATCTGAACTTTTTGTAGTCTAAATGCTCAGGTTGATTAAATTGAATCCTCCATCCAAACTCAAGAATGAGTCGATAATGAAGCACAGCCAAAAAAGCGATAAGAGGGAACATGTAGAGAATGTATATGGCTGGATCACAATTTGCTTTCTTATGCTATGCATGCTCACTTTGATGGTCCAGAGAGGGTATTAGATGGAATTATCATGATACTTTGATATAGGCCTATACCATGGGACTGAATGTTTACCATATTCATATACTCCAATGTATTTCAAAGAATACCTTAGTATTACCTTGGTACATGTCTAAAACCCATGGTATTAGTACCATGTAATACTACAGTATTACCTCATCACAAATGGATGTATGGGTGTTAGGTAGTCAAATATTTTAGTGCAACACTAATACTAGTATTAATATGTAGTATAATGTAATTAATACATAGTAATAATACTATAATAATACACGAACAGAAGTAAATACTGTGTTTCTGTTAATTATGCACTTCTGTGATTTAGCCAATTCATGCTCATTTATTTTAATTCATTTGGGATTCTTGATTCTCTCACACCAACCTCAAAAGCCAAAGGTAGTTACTTTACAATGAGAATCTACAGGTACCCCAAGCCAAATCTTTTAATTAAAAGAGACAAATTTCTCTTTGAAAGTGTTCAGCACTCACTCGTCATGCACTATAGTGGGTCCGTCTCTAGTCATAGCCTCTTCTTTGATGACGTTGATGAGCTCGAAGGTGCTGCTGATGGGGGCATCAGGATTTGGCCATTTTGGACACTGAAAATGGCGAACTTCTAAAACATAATCGTCCTGAGAGAGATACACAAGAAAAGGGACAGAGGAAAATGAGAGACACTTGTGTTTGCCTTATCATAAACATAACCTGAATACAAAAATACAAACGTGTTTGACGCATGCGCACTATGACTGCTTTGTGATACTCTTAGTATAGATGCGCATGCGTCATGCCGCACAGATGCACACTGAGCAAAATCTGGGCCATACGTGGACAGTCCGTGCAGACTGTGCTAATACAGAAATTTGCATCACGCATACTGTGAGCAATCAGCAACGCGAACAACCAAAGTAGGCTATACTTTGGGCTTTATTTAATTACCAAAAATGTTAAACCGAACAAAATTATCTTCAATTTATTACAGCTCTGCACACTCTGGACATTCTTTCAGTCAACTTCGTGAGGTATCCACCTGGGATATTTTTAAAACAGTATAGAATGAGTTCCCATGTATGCTGGCCACTTGTGGACTGCTTTTTCTTCATTATCTTGCCCAATGCTTCCACTTTTTAAAATGAAATTTTTATTTTTTTGAGGAACTTCAAACAAAGGCACAGTTTAAATTAGTCTACAAATCTAGCATTTAAGAATACTGTAAAGCTTTAAAGGTGCACTCAATAAGATTTTAGCTGGCTCTTACTCTGATCCCCATAGTCATGAATACTTGAAGTTTGTTTATTAAATGCTGCCTCGATGTTTGTTTATCTTCTGTTGTTACTTTTAGTCTGAGGTTTTATCTGTCTCATACTACAAACATCCCCGTTATGGACATTCTTGTATGTAATCCAAACAAATTTTCGCGCATTGTTGCGCAACTCGATCACATGCTCTCTGCTGACTGTTGACCGCCATGTGCTCGCGCTTTGGCGTTTGATATCTCACCATTTATCGGTGATCTGGGTGGTTAAAGCTGCAGGACATAGCGGTTTGTTTCAAGACTTCCTCTTGTTTGGACATTTGATCTTTTCACTTGAACTTATTCTGTTTAGACTGTCTGTTGGATCAAAATCCTGCTGATACCATCACTCTGGAGTTTATTGTTGACTCTGGCTCTGCTACTATCTGTATAGCAAGTATATTGTGTTTGTTGTTATGTTGTTTGATATGCTTGTTTTGTTTACATGTACTTTTACATTTCAGCACTGGCTGAAAGCGCTATATAAAGTAAACTTCTTATTATGATTGTAATTTTTTGTGTTAGTAACTCAGTCAATTGCATGACACAGTATCATGTGCTGTCAACATGGAAGCGCCCATAAGGGGGCAACCTGCTCCATGTAAAATGAAGCCGCTTTTATTTCAGCTGATATGACTGGAGTCTTTGTCTCATGTGAGTGTACATCATTTTCTAAATTTCTAAAAAATGCCATTCAACTTTTAGACTGGTAACTTTATAGACTATTAAAGCAACTAAAATAAACAGCTGCATTTCTTGTATGGCCAAAAGTATGAGGACACCCCCTTCTAATTATCAGGCCTTGCTATTACATACAATGACATTCTTGAAAATGTTGTTCTTCAGACTTTGTGGCAACAGTTTGGGGAATACACTCTGGTGTGGAAGATCTTGACCGGCCTGCACAAAGCCAAGACCTGAGCCACCCTTAACATCTTTGGGGTGAATTGGGAATGCTGACTGTGAGTTATGTCTGACTGCCGAACATAAGTGATCTGACCTTACTGATGCTCTTGTGTCTGAACGGGAGCAAATCCCTACAGCCATGTTTCAACATCTACTGGGAAACCTTCCCAGAAGAGTGGAAGCTGTTATAGCAGGAAATGGTGGGTTAACTTGATTTGGGTTTGGGAGTCCACATACTTTTGGTCACACGCACGCACGCACGCACACGCACGCACGCACGCACGCACGCACACACACACACACACACACACCTGTGTGGCCTCCAGGATGAAGTCATGAATGATGATCTGTTCCTCATTGGAGAGACAGAGTCTGTCTTTACTGATAAGAGTGACTGTAAACGCCTCACAGTTCATGGCTTCCTCTCGACTTGGCCAATACACAAACTCATCCTCCGCCTGGAGGAAGCAAAGAAATGAGTAGGAATAAACGAGTTTAATATACACGAGCAAGCGTCCATGCTGAACAATCAAACAAAAGGCTTTAAGAAAGGATGTCTTCATTAAAAAGCAATTCTCATCATTTACATCTCAAAACACTGAGTCATCAGTTGACATTGAGGAACAGATTACAACAGCAGCTTAGGTGCTATAAGATGTCTATAAGATAAAGAGGAACTCTGCACATGGTTTTGAATACTCACAAGGCCTTGGTTGTCTGGTAGCATGACAATGATTTGAGCATTGTGGTCCCAAATCATCCTCCAGAAGTCTTTAGTGGTGTGAGGCAAGGGATGCTGTGTAATGATAAACTCATTGCTCCTATAGTAACCCTATTGTCATTGAAGAGTAAAAAAAAACAAAACACGTGTAGTTTATCACATTTATATCAGACAAGTTCAACTAATGTTTGACAACCAGAAAGTGTTCTGGTTACTACCTTTTGTCTTAATTTTGAATTTTGAAAATACTGTATCTGTATAATTTCAGTGAAATATTTGACTTGAAATGTGTGTTTGTGCTATTTATATATATATATATATATATATATATATATATATATATATATATATATATATATATATATATTATTATTATTTTTATTTTTTTAAATAAATGCTTCTGGTTTGATATTTTGTTATATAATACAAAGAAATTCATACAATTTAAGCGTGGCTTCTGTACAAATTGTAAAAATGTTTTGGGGTCCATGTACTATATACACTCACCTAAAGGATTATTAGGAACACCATACTAATACTGTGTTTGACCCCCTTTCGCCTTTAGAACTGCCTTAATTCTACGTGGCATTGATTCAACAAGGTGCTGAAAGCATTCTTTAGAAATGTTGGCCCATATTGATAGGATAGCATCTTGCAGTTGATGGAGATTTGTGGGATGCACCATTTTAGTACAGTGAACTCATTGTCATTTTCAAGAAACCAATTTGAAATGATTCGAGCTTTGTGACATGGTGCATTATCCTGCTGGAAGTAGCCATCAGAGGATGGGTACATGGTGGCCATAAAGGGATGGACATGGTCAGAAACAATGCTCAGGTAGGCCGTGGCATTTAAACGATGCCCAATTGGCACTAAGGGGCCTAAAGTGTGCCAAGAAAACATCCCCCACACCATTACACCACCACCACCAGCCTGCACAGTGATAACAAGGCATGATGGATCCATGTTCTCATTCTGTTTACGCCAAATTCTGACTCTACCATCTGAATGTCTCAACAGAAATCGAGACTCATCAGACCAGGCAACATTTTTCCAGTCTTTAACTGTCCAATTTTGGTGAGCTCTTGCAAATTGTAGCCTCTTTTTCCTATTTGTAGTGGAGATGAGTGGTACCCGGTGGGGTCTTCTGCTGTTGTAGCCCATCCGCCTCAAGGTTGTGTGTGTTGTGGCTTCACAAATGCTTTGCTGCATACCTCGGTTGTAACGAGTGGTTATTTCAGGCAAAGTTGCTCTTCTATCAGCTTGAATCAGTCGGCCCATTCTCCTCTGACCTCTAGCATCAACAAGGCATTTTCGCCCACAGGACTGCCGCATACTGGATGTTTTTCCCTTTTCACACCATTCTTTGTAAACCCTAGAAATGGTTGTGTGTGAAAATCCCAGTAACTGAGCAGCTTGTGAAATACTCAGACCGGCCCGTCTGGCACCAACAACCATGCCACGCTCAAAATTGCTTAAATCACCTTTCTTTCCCATTCTGACATTCAGTTTGGAGTTCAGGAGATTGTCTTGACCAGGACCACACCCCTAAATGCATTGAAGCAACTGTTAAAATCTAATCAAACCATGTGATTGGTTGATTAGATATTTGCATTAATGAGAAATTGAACAGGTGTTCCTAATAATCCTTTAGGTGAGTGTAGTTAAATGGTCCCATGTCAATTGTAGTCACATAAAGGGATAATTTGCCTAAAAAATGACAATTCTCATATCATTTAGTCACCCTCATGCCATCCTAGATGTGTATGACTTTCTTTCTTCTGCCTTTCACAAACAAAGATTTTTAGAAGAATATTTCAGCTCTGTAGGTCCAAACAATGCAAGTGAATGGTGGTCAGAACTTTGATGGTCCAAAAAGCATATAAAGGCAGCATAAAAGTAATACATATGACTTCAGTGATTAAATCCATATATTTAGAAGCAATATGATGAAACAGATCAATATTTCAGCCCTTTTTTTTCTATAAATCTCCACTTTCACATTCACAATCATCTTCATTTGTTTTTGGCTATTCACAATCTTTGTGTATATTGCCACCTACTGGGCAGGGAGGAGACTTAAATATTGATCTGTTTCTCACCCACACCTATCATACTGCTTCTAAAGATATTGACTTAACTACTGGAGTTACTTTTATGCTGCCTTTATGTGCTTTTTGGCCACCATTAACTTGAATTTATGGACCTACAGAGCTGAGATATTTTTCTAAAAATCTTAATTTGTGTTCAGCAGAAGAAAAAAGTCATACACATCTGGGATGGCATCAGGGTGAGCAAATTTTTGGGTGAACTATCTCTTTAAATAATATGTGTGGACATCTTTTAAATGTTAAATGACTTCCTCGCTGAAGTTGAACCTGAAAACATCTTTGAGCCATCAATAAAACCACAACACTACTATTTACTATTCTTTTCCTCTCTCAAAACCAGTGTATTGCCAAACAAACATGTTAAATGTTCACTCTGAAGGTCGTATATCAATCTTATGTTTCCCCAGAACATTCAGAGAGAGTTTAAAATACAGGACAGGTTAATGTTTACCCATAGTGTGGGTGCTGGGAACTTACCATTATGTAAGACGCATTGATGTAATCAGTGCCTTTCATGCCAGGCAACGGTGCAAGACCAACACGTGCTCTTTCCGCTGAGAGGGACAAAAACAGCCAATCAGTTGGCAGAATAAGAGAGCAGGTCAGTGATCTAAATCGCTGAAAAAATGCTACAAGCACATTTTTTGAAAGATGTTTTAAATGCTAGAATGTAAGTAGAGTCAAGATATTCTTCTCATTAAAAACTCAAGTAGAAGAAAAAAGGTTCCATTTCATTTACATTTATGCATTTGGCAGACGCTTTTATCCAAAGCGACTTACAGTGCACTTATTACAGGGACAATCCCCCCGGAGCAACCTGCCTTGCTCAAGGGCCCAACAGTGGCATCTTGGTGGTGCTGGGGCTTGAACCCCCAACCTTCTGGTCAGTAACCCTGAGCCTCAACCACTGAGCCACCACTGCCCCCGTTTCATATATGGTGTCTTTAATTACTATGTACTTACATAAAAAAGCATTTGATTCTTTGTACTTTTTGTGTATGTATGAGTTGTTCTGCAAATCTCTTGTTGGTGTATGTGCAGAGTTAGTTTAAGGGGTTGTGTTAGGGTTAGATTCTGACCACCCTAATTAAAGCTTAAAGGATATAAAAACACTAGATGTTGGGCGGGGAAGAGAAGAAAAGTTAGTTTAGTAGTTGCGTAAAATACTAATAAAGAAAATTTATTTTAGGTACTCTATTCATGGATGCCACAATAGCCTACTGTATATGTATATTTTCAGATAGCTTTTAAGTGGTCTGAGACTGACATATTTTCAGTGCAATGGTTTTGGCGTGAAATGGGCAGAAGATTCAATAAAAAAAGCCCCAGCTGTTCAATGTCACATTACAGAGAGGTGCTTGCATTTGTGTTACTCACATGGGACAACAGAAGAGTTGCGGTTCTTCTCTTTGTTACACTCTTTTTGAGCACTGAAACACTCCACAAATCTGGCATTGCACTGAGTCACCAACTGTAGACACAGGAGAAATTATAACTACTTTTATTTTTTCCCAAAGAGGTCACATTTATTCTTCAATCACCAACTTCAACCTCCAGGATGGAAATTTGTCAAGTGGTAGTCTATTAAATAAAAAATTATGTACATTGATACACAGAAATTGAAGCTCGACCAAAATGAACCTAGAAAAATAAGGCAGAATTTCAGTGCTAACTCATGGAATTCAAATGAACCACATATCACACATTTATCTCACAAAACCTGTCAGGCTTTTATTGTAAGCCTTAAGGGGTTATAAAACACAATTTTTTTTATTTTATATGTTAACAGATAATGTACAGGTTGCACTTTATTGAAAACATTATGTATATTGTTAAGGGTAAAGAAGTTTTCTTATTCTAGCGATTTTGTTCTTGAAGAAACGTCATAAAATATAAGGTACATATGTAAACTCTGAGTTGTGACTGGTAGTACTAAGTCATTTGATTATGAGCTTATTTCTAATTATCCATGAAAAGGAACACTTCCATCCAATCATTGTGCTACTTCATGCATGAGCTCACATTACAGCTGAGAATTCAAAATCACACTCGCGGAACAGATATGAGTGTGGACTTGCACATAACACTGTGTTTATATCGGAGTCATTTGTCAGAATGACAGTAGTTGATAACCAAACGAGCATATTTGTTTGCCAAAGTTATGCTATTCTAGTGCTCCAAACATGCTGCAGATGTTTAGAGGTGCACATATTCAATTGCGTCTGGTCATGGGCAGGATAACACGTCAACTTGTTAAATAAAATAAGACAATGATGAAATACGAAATCTCAAAGTAATGTCAACACTCTTTTTGGTTCTCTTTACACTGTCCAAAATGGACAGTGGCGACGTTAGGATTTTTGGGCCCCCTGACAACATTGCAATCTGGGCCTCCTATCTCATCGCAAACCGTACAAATATTTTTTTCATTAAAATGTATAATTATCAATAAACCTGAAGATAATCATGACTGCACAAAGCACAAAAAAGTTCATTAAAGTAACTTTACTTGAAATAACTATACAATAAATGAATATACATTTTAGAATGTTTGCTCATGTAATTTTAGTAAGTTAGGGCTGTGTTTCTAATTAAAATATTGGATTTTTATGTTTTAAAAATGTATTTAAGTCATCTCTTAGAATATCTGAAGGCAAACAAAACCAAAACCCCTACATTTGAATAAAACAGATTTTATACATTTGAAAAACTGATAGCTTGGTCCATAATTCATAGAGGTCCAGGATTTAAAGCCCTTGATTCTTTTTTTTTTTCATTTGTAATGATTACCACAGGTTAGACCTTCTCTAAAACATTTTGTGATGGAAAAAACACAAAAGCAAACAACTTTTAAAATCTATCATTATTAGCTTTGTTACACTAATAATTAGGTAGACTCCTTTTTTCCTTTTATTGTTTTAATATGAATCTAAAGGCGTTTTTCCACTGCAGGAACTTGTTCCATGTAGAACTAAAACCTGAACAAAACTAGGAACCATTTAAGTAACTGCTCCTGAGGTGGTACATTCCTTGCAAAGTAGAACTATTTGGGTGGGGTCAGAACAGCAAACGCTTCTTGTTAGTCAATGAAAAGGCGTCATCAGCACAGAAAGCAGATGCAGGCCATTTTTAAAAGTTCGGTTAGTAATCTTCATTAAGATTGAGTTCTTGCTATATTAGCCTTTTCAATTCAAATGGAAATATATACACACTATAAATTCTCCTCCCTGCTCAGTAGGTGGTGATATGCAAGAAGAATGCAAATCGCCAAAAACAAAAGAAGAGTAATGTGAAAGTTTTTGTTCATTTTTGTGTAAATTTCCCTTTAAGAGTTTTAGATTCATGACAAATTAAAAGATTAACTTAAACGTCTTAGGCATGCCACAGCTTGAGGATCCGCTTTATAGTTGGTATTCGAAGCATGCAAAGGAAGCCACTTAAAATTACAGCACATTCCAATATTCCCAGGGGTTTTCAAGCTTTACAAACCCCAGGGACCCCCCACCCAGACTTGCAGCCAATTCAGGGGCCCAATATAAAAAAGCAGGATTTTCTCAGTAACACTTTAGAATAACTTTAAGTAAAGGTGCACTAAGTAATTTTTTTGTTTATGTTGTGCTGACATCTAGCTGTGTACATGCAGCATCATGCAAAAGCAAGATTTCAGTTACCTGTATCATTGTAAAAAAAACTGCTATTCGCCACCAGCCATGAATAATTTATGAGAGTAAATTAAAAGTGGTAACTGGTAATCAGCTGGTCATGTGATCTTAATATGTTAGGCTACTTATATGATATGAGTCTTCATCTCATATGATGAGCATACCTTTAATTAAAAATATATTTTAAAAGTACTTTTAATTTCTTTAGGGATAACAATGTTTAATGGGAAAAAAGGTGTGTACCTTTAAGAACTTTAACAAATATTGTTAAATTTTTTTATTACATATTGCTAGTTTATATAAATTAAAATATTGGTCAATACCTTAACAGAATCGTGGTTGAAAACCCTGGCAATATCTCATAGCAACAAAAGCATTTTCATCTGCTGCTAAAAGTAATTTGCTCCTTTGAAATATTTTACAATAAATACTATACCTTTGCATTTGAAGGATATCTGTACTGACTGAGGAAAGAGCCAGTGCCCACCTTAAACTGTTTCTCTAGTCGTGTTTTTCCACCTGGGCCTGGTGTTAGGATGGTGTTGACGTAACTGTGCAGCTGATTTGAGGGCACCTCTGTCTCCTTTCCCAGAATGGCTTCCATCAAGGCATCATGGATGAAGATATACTGCTCCTAAACACACAGAGTCAGGAGAGGAGAGAGAAAAGAGTCAAACAACAAATTACATATGCTAGATGACAACACAAAGGACTGATTTGGACTGACAAACACGGGTGACTCACCTCCGTTTGGACCAGGTAGTTTCTCTGAGTGCGTATATGTTTGAGGAAACCCAGCACGTTCACTGAGCCTTTATCCTTTAGCTGCTGTAACATACTGTCAATCACGATGTAAGTTCCTGTCCTTCCCACACCAGCACTGAAGGAGACACGCACATAAAAGACAAAACACAAAAGCAAATTATCTATAACAATTAGTTATCGAGTGCATTGATTCAAAGTAGAAAAAAAAACTAAATAGAATCTCCATCAAATATCCTAATCAAACTGTAGATTTAAAGAAACAAAAGGCCTCACATTGCTCTATTTAGCTATGCAATACCACCATCACCTTGCAGAGCTGGTTGTTTGTTTTACCTGCAGTGTACAAGCATAGGGCCCATCTCTGGAGTCTGTGCGGCAGAGGACTTCCTGACGAAGGTGAGCACAGGTAGAGTATACTCGGGTACACCCATATCTGGCCACTGAGTGTAGTGATACTGCAGGACAGTTCTCTCACTTTGACGACCCTTAGTGTTGCCCTTCTGACCCTGAAAATACACAAAATTCAGCCATACAGCTACACATAATATATTCAATTTAACTTAACACCTTATAGACACCTTTTGACATTTTTAGATTTCAGTAAAGATATGCTAAAGGCATTGATTAAGCTTCAAAAATGTTATTGACAGAAAACCTGCAAACATATACACTAAACCTGAAGGATGAATTGCTGCTGAAACAAAAATAATCTAAAAATAGAGCTGCAAGCAGCAATTAAGGGGCCAAGGACCGAAATGGCAAGCATTGCACAACATTAACCAGAACACAAAGATCAAATGTGACATAAAGATCAAAACACACAATATTACACATCACCTCAGGATGGATTTGAACCTACAACTTCCTGTTCAACAGGTCATTCACTGCCCGCTGCACTAAAGAACCACAACACTTACAGTCACCAAAGGTATGTACCAAGCATAGAGAAATCACAGCTAATCATCATAGTCACCATAATAAACTTCTTATTAAATGTTACTTTACGAAAAGCCCAGCAATAGTAAGCACAATGCAAATTGAACCCACAACCTCAGAACTTTGACTAGACTTGATCTCAATCTGGACTTGAGCTCACAACCTTTTGAGCTGTAGTCTGATGCTCTAACCACTGTGCCACTCTGGTGACACATCTGATTGATGGCAAAAAGACATGCCGAGTTTAGAGTCAGCAAACAACCCTGATTGCACATGTACATCAGCTAGATGTCTATTTGATGTGTGTTTACATCTGTAAAACAAATTTTTTAGGTTGCTTGCTCATCTGCAATAGGTCTATAAGACGTATGTCAATAAGTGTGTCTCTGATGTCAATAAGACATTAAGCAGATGTCTTTGAAATGTGTATGTTTTAGAATGTTTTGTAAATATGATCTTTTTAAAATATTTTACAGATGTTAATTAGATTGTGATGCTTTCCAGATGAAAAGATCTAAAACAGCAATCTCTCAGATGTACATGTGCTCAAAATTTCTTGGGTATCCTCAGGACATGTAGATGATGCATTCAAATTTTATTTTAAATCTGACAATGCTTTTAAAAGCATTTTAACAAATTTTTAATAAAATTAAATATAGAGCAGTATGGCTGACATGGGGAAAAATGGCATCGTTGAAATTCTCATGACCCAAGGAGTCCAAAGACACAAACCTCATAATTTTATGACATATGGTTCAAAAGTTATGGGCAAAAATATGACCCATAGGTGACCCATAGGTGGTGCTGTCTCCAAACTTTGCGTGTACCCTCAAATCATGGTCCTAATGAAGCACACCAAGATTCATTTTGATAGGATAACGCATTGCTGAGTTACAGCCTCAAATACATTTTCACATTGACCTTGTTAACTTTGCGATGCTGTAATTTTATACAAAGGCAAACAAAATCTATTCAGTGTGGCTTGGTCTGGAGAATATTTCAAGACATTGTTTGGACAAATCAAACAAAGTTTGTAAATATCATAATCCAAGATGGCGGCTACTCTAATGGGCAGAGTTTTAATATAAGTGGCTTAATGAAATGATTCAATTTGAATAATCAAAAGGAGTGTAATTAGACAAAAAGAATGGTGCCTCTAGGACAAATGGTTCAAAAGATACACAAAAGAAAATTGAATTTTTTAACTGGTGGTGGTGCTATGGGGTTTGTCCTAGAGATCCCAAATTGCAATGGGAACTTTTCCATGACCACCCCTATCAGTGTGCCAAATTTAATAATTTTCCTACAAATGGTTCTATAGGCAGCCATAGACTCCCATTGGGAGAAAGAATAATAATAAATATAACTGCAAGCAGCAATGACGGGCCAAGCACCATGGGTCCATTTCCACCTGGTGGCTTTCGGAAAACAATGCAAGGTGGACACATGCATTTGGCATTTCACATTTTTCTAAACAATGTTGAACCAATTTGGGTAAATGTAAGAGGACTATTTTACAGTCTGTTGTAAGATCCACACTTCCTGCTGCCAGGTGGTGGCACT
Source organism: Xyrauchen texanus (assembly GCF_025860055.1). Lineage (NCBI taxonomy): Eukaryota > Metazoa > Chordata > Actinopteri > Cypriniformes > Catostomidae > Xyrauchen > Xyrauchen texanus. The sequence goes on along the minus strand of NC_068307.1, from coordinate 21,101,603 downwards.
ATGACCATGGCCCCAAATAGTCACATCCATGTGATTATCCCCAAGGCTAAACTAATCAAAATTTTTATCTAAATCTCACATTGCACAGAAGAAATTGGACACTTCCTGTTTCCCATTTTTCATCATTAATTTAATGCCTTGCCATGGCAACGCCATTCGATATATTAAAAATCTGTGAACAATTTAGCATCTTAAATGTCTTGGCATAATGTTGTCTAAATGTGCAGACAGTCTCATGAATCCCCTAGGAGGAGTATTTAATAGTTCAGATCTTACAATTTTCATAAAATCCAAAATGGCTGACTTCCTGTTGGGCTGAACTAATGACTATAATTAGGAAAGTTTTCCAGTTTGGTTAGAACTATATATGCTAAATATTCTAACTAAACATATCTAAAAATATATATATTATGAAAACATATAAAACATTATTAAAACATATAAATGTACTACTAAATATACATCCAAACGCATTACTTATGTAAGAGGTAAAAAAAAAAATCAGACATACGAACGGTCCTCTGCAGCCACCTGCTGTTATATATTGTAATTTCACGTCTTTTTCTTACCAAGAGATGGCAGCAATCTGCACCGAACACGTGGCATAATCTCCATATATATAAATGAGTAATATAGATGTTAAGTGAAGTGAATTTAACATAACATTTCTTATTTTATATGCAAATTAATTATATAGTTTAGTAATTTTGAGGTAAATCAGAAAAAACAAAAACAGCACAAATTTAGTTTTTAAATAATAGAAAGTTGTATAATATTTGTTAAAAAGCCTCTTTTCTCTGCTGTGTCAGTGGCCTTCGTCGCACACTATGTGTTCTGAAAGAGATCAGATCAGTCTTTCACTAATTCTGTTAAGGGGATTCAATTTACTACCAAAATGTAATATTTCTGCTATTCTAGTCAGACTCACTGAATAGAAAGTGCTGTTTAGCACAGAAAAAACACTGCTTTCCAGCTTTTGAGTGTGGTGTGAAACAAGCCTAAGAGGAGAGATGATAGAGGAGTTTACCTTCTTGACTTTGGTATTTCTGATTGTGATGACACGGAGTGTATAACAGGCCAGAACTTTGGTTGTCTTCAACGTTACCACGATATTACCATATTCCTCACTGTTCTCCATCGGCCAGTACTGATCACATTTTCTCTGTGAGGTACATACACACAAAAGGGAGCAAACTTAAATGTGAACATCTCATAGAAAGGCTTATTTGTTGAGATGAAATTAAAGAGTTGATGTACTATGCATACAATTGCTCCTTTATCGAGCAGACCGAAGTCACTATTCACTTCCATTACATGGAATATAACCCTGTAAAGACTTTTTTCAAATTCACTTTTGTGTTCCACAGTAGAAAGAAAGTCATATGTCTTTCGAACGACATTAGGGTGAGTAAATAATTTTTTGGGTAAACTATTCCTTTAAGGGTGGGAATTGATCAAGTTAAACTCATTTATGACTATTTTTGTGTAAAACAAACTCAACTAACATTTTAAATGGGCTGTAAATGTAATAAATGAAAATGACAAAAGTGAAAAATATGGCAGCTTTAATTTTCAGGAAATACATAGCTCATGAGATAATCCATTTAGAATCTTAACCTCCTGAGACCCTGCGTCCAAATGCGTGGACATTCGTTTTTGGCTTTGCTACAGGCAATGTATAATTTCCTTTAATTTAACCAACTATTCTCAGACCAGGAGACTCTAGGCTATCATTAAAGTGTTAAACATTTGACAAACTGAGTCATGTGACAAAACATCATGGCGCTGATCTCAGCTGAGTTTGTCTTTGGGAGAAATTGCAACAAAAATACATCTGGAAAGAAACCTCATTAAGTTTTTACATTCAAACCTGTTTAATTCCAAAGAGTAGAGTCTCTAGTTTTATCTGATATGCCATTTTAAAAATTGCATCGTTTTATCACGAAACGGCACATTGTTAAACACAATGACCACGTACATGGACTATAGGTTAATTTTCCTCAAAATATTCTATATTCACTGTGCATCATCACATTTTAAATCAATGGATGCATCCAAAAGCTGAAAAATTTAGCTTCCAAAAGCTTTATTTAGAGTTAGGATGAAAATAAGGTGCATTTCGAACTGTTCTGAGACAAGTGCAGACAGACAGCACACTGGAGGTTAAGCCATTCCCTAATTAGGGAGAAAGGGAGCAAGGGAAAATTCTGTAGGTTTCCTATGCAGCCAAGTACATTCACTCCAAACATCAGGTCAAAAGTTCAGTTTCAGGCTGCAGATGATGTTTGGACCACTCAGCATGTTTGGCAGACAAGGGAAAATGGTAATCTGTACATTCAGAACTTTTTATGCAAATTTTTATTTTAACATGGTTGGCAGTGATTGGATGATTTTTTATTTTTTTTTTTTTTTTACATGTTTTTGAGGGGCTACTAGTTACAAATAAAAAAGGAGAATGTGAAATGAACACAGCAGTCACGCTCAGGTCTCAGGAGTTTAATTATATGAATCACCATCCAAAGAGAGCAAAGAGTTGCATACATTCTAAATTTTGTGTTTCATGTAAAAAGAAAGTCATATAGGTTTGGAACAACTTCAAGGAAAGTAAATAGTTTTTGCTGAGCTGATTCGTTATTTAGCATCCATGACCTGATAAATAATTAATGAATGGGGTAACTTACTCTGCCTTTCTCCACCAGGTTTGTGATCATAACTATAACGGCAGTGTTCTGCTCCCACACCATCCTCCAGAAGTCCTCGAATGTGGACTTGAGAGGACCCTGTGCTGCGATGTAGGCCTTGGGTTTATTGTAGCCCTGTAGACCAGAGACATACAGAAATATACATCACACACAGTCAGTGATTTCATTATAAATAAAAAAGTCCTCACATGAATATCTACTCACATCCACATAGTTGGCATTGATAAAGTCACTGTGTTTGGAGTCTTTGCCAGCCAGAGGACTGAGTTTGACTCGACTGTGGTCGTCTAGATGCAGAATAAGAGATAGTTAGAGGCATGTTTGACATTTACATATACAGTATGTGTATCTTAGCGAGAGGGAGAGGGAGAGAGACAAAGAGACTCACATGCTATGATGTTGATGTATCTGTTCTTGTGTTTGTTGTCAGGGTGATTGGAGTGTTCTGATGTAATCTTCATATCTGCAGTGCAGCGCTGCACTTCCTACAACACACACACACACACACACACACACACACACACACACACACACACACACACACACACACACACACACACACACACACACAACAACAGATGTGACATCTACTTTTATTTCATTTGATTTATAAAGCAGGAACAGTGGCACCAAAATGTTTTTGGACAATTAAAAGGAATATTTCAGGATCAATACAAGTTAAGCTCTTAACTGCATTTGTGGCATAATGTTCACTACCACAAACATTTATTTTGACTTGCCCCTCCTTTTCTTTAAAAAAAAGCAGAAATCTGGGTTGCAGTGAGGCACTTACCATGGAAGTGAATGCGACAATCCATAAATGTTAAATCCATAAATGTTACTCATTATTTCAAAAGTATAGCCACAAGATGTAAATAACGTGTGTTAACATGATTTTAGTGTGATAAAATAGCTTACGAACTTGTTCTATGTAAAGTTACGACCAATTTTACAACTTTGTTACCATGACGATGTAATGTCAAACCCTAAACCTTAAAACGACTGTAAAAATTATGATTTAATCAACTTTACTGCTCAAATAATACATGCATTTTAACAGAAGAATGAATGTAAGTGCTTTTAGAAAATCATAAGCTTCACATTTGTGCCTTTAAACTCTCCAAAAATTGTCCCCATTCACTTTCAATTGTAAGTGGCTCACTGTACCTTTGATTTTTGCTTTTTTTTAAAGAAAAGAACGAATTATTCAAAATAATTTTTTTGTGGTAATCAACATTATGCCACAAATACTGTAAATTGAGCTTAACTGGTATTTAACCCGGAATATTCCTTTAAGTCACACTTTAAAATGTATGAATGTCATTGCTTTAGTGGATGTAAGATGTTCACACAGGTACCTTACAGCAGAGTAACCAAAGGTGAAGTTCATTACAATAACTGTAGACATGTTCTACATGTTTCTGATCTTTTGATAAACTGTATTATAGACAATTGCTATACATTAACACAAATATTTTCTCTAGACTTCAAAGGTAGCATGTAAAAGACAAGTTACGCATAAGGTAACATCCTAAAGCTGTTAAAAAAGATCTCTCAATAATCAAATCAATGCATAAACGCATTCTATTAAAGCGGTCCCACAAAAAATTAAATAAAAACAAATAAACCATTAACATTTTATGTAGCGTACACAAGAATCGGCAGTGTGCACAATAGCTCGCATGTGACAGAAAGGGTGTTTGCATTGCACATGAGGGGTATGTGGATACAATTGTCTGAAACAGCAAGATGTTTGAAAATCTGCCAGAGGTTGTTTTAAAATATTTGCTCTAATTCACGCACCTGTGTGGCTTCTGGATACCTGTACCTAAATTAACCCCAATAACAATTCTGAGAAGAACAGAATACAGCAGAAGAAAGCCAACTTTTATCTGTGGATTTTCCATGGCTGTCAAAGCAATTCATGTGTATGAAAACCTGTGAAACCTGAGATATTAAACAAGAATGAGAAAGTAAATAAGGTAAATTTTTACTACTCATGTCCATGCAAAACTTGCCACCACGATGCTAGAGTGGTATGAATGGTTGCCAGGACGTTTCTACACAATTGCAATGCAGTTGCTAAGTTTATAGAGTATTCTGAGTGGTTGCTTTCTGGCCCAAATCAAAAAAGTTCACCCCAAAGTCTCTAGAACATGTTAGTCCCTAGATTTGGCTCAGGTATTCGGAAAGCTGTTTTGAAAACAATGTTAATTTTTACGATTCTGTTTGGTATAGCTAGTGGCACAGAAATGACACACTTCAGCTTTGAATGTCCAAATGCTTATTAAAGTAGGGTTCAAATTTACTTGGATACATCAGCGAAAACTGTGACAGTTAGGAGACAGGATTCAATACCCCAAAACAGGAAGAAAGCAAGTAGTAGTAGTGGAATACGTCTTAATGGAAGTCAATGTCATATTTAATTTGCCTTGACTGATGGTCTGAAAGTCTGGTCAACAAGTTGTACTGTTGTGTTCGATCATTCAGCACATATAACACTGAGCATACCACATATAACAAAGTATTGTGATGGCACCATAGTAAAATGATGGTGTAAGATGGTAATACCATGATACTTTCATAAATTCCATGGTACTGAATGATTACCATATTCATAAATTGTGTACCTATAGTTCCTATTAATGGTAGAGCAAGGCTAAATAACTCCAAGTTGTGGTGCGATTCCTAGGAATCACATACTGATAAATGTATAGAATGAATGCACCATAAAGGCATCTGCAAAATGTGTACATGTAAATGTCATACACTATGGTATTTTTTATGGTACTCCAAAGTAACCTTTAACCTCTGAAGGTGTTTTTAAAGATTTCCTGTTTCAGTGGCATTCCCAAAATTAAAGGCTTATAACTCGAAAAAAATTAATAATATGATAAATCATGATACTCTAAGCCTAAGAAACTGCTGAAAAATCACAAAAACCTGGTCAAAAATGTCCATTTTTTCTTATTTGACATATCTCAGGTTGTATAAGTCATGTCACCTGTAACTGAGTAAAATGTTGTGTTGATTATACTAAGCAATCATAAGTTATAGCATTACAAATATAATTTATCCTAGTGTCCAAAAACATCTCGAAGTGTCCAAAAGCCTCCCCAAACAAATAAAACATAATAATTGTAAATAAGAACTAATTACGCATGCAAATACAAAAATTACTAAAGGTATGCTCTCTCTCCAGAGGATGCAGGCATGAGTAATGAGATCTCATTCAGTGTAATTTGAGCCATCATTGAGTATGTGTCATGTACTTGGCGCCATCTCCTGGTGGCCATATGTAATTATAGTAAACGATCCTCCCTGCCCATATTTGGATGACTCCCACCTCTGGTATGGTTATATATGATATGATTGGTTTAGCATTCCATGACGCTGGACAACATACTTCATAATTTCCGATGAAGTCATCCGATCAAGGAAAGCTAATGTATTTTTAGCCATATAGTACATTATGCGCTGTGTGCACATTGTACTTTGTGTGGATTATCTAATGATCTATGCATCCGATTACATTGTAAGTATGTTTTAATGGGAATCCACTCCTCTAAGTAATGGTCCTGTATATTTTTAGTGAAGTAATAAGTGAAAACGCAGCTTATAAGCAATACTTGTAACATGTATGTCAAAGACATATACTTAGCTATTACTTGGTATATTGTTGTCTGTGAGTAAAACAGATAGGCTGGTTGTATTCCAACGACATTTGACACATGGCAATTTGATCAGTTTTACGTTTTTAATTGATTACAATAACGTACAGTGCAAAACTTCTGATTTGTCTAGAAATTTCACAGCACTTGTTCATTTATGGACATAATGCCTACATGCATTGTAAAGTACAGTTTCTAAGCTTTAAAACGATATCTGTTTGTGTTGGTCAAGACCGTAGTTATTCATATTTTGATATTTTTTTCTGTGCGGGCTCCAATACCATGGAGGACAAAACATGCAAAAATAATAAATAAATAAATGTAATAATTAGAAAATAAATAAAGGAATAAATGTCTTGATAAAACAAATATAATTAGTTTTTAATGAACGTTATTCCTGAATTTATTTTTGTATGACTTTTTTTCCTTTATTATTTTCTCTTTTTATTTTTATTCTTTATAACATTTTTTATTCTTTCATTTTGCTTTTTTATTATTTATTTATGCATTCATTTATTTTTATATTTATTTATTCCCACATGTATTTATTTCTATATTTAAATATTCCCACATTTATTTATTTTTGTATTTATTCTTACATTTCTGTCTCTTGTATGATAATGATGTGGACGGGTCCTGCTTACCATTGGCTTATTGTAGATTGAAGAGTGTGCTCGATTACTCTTGACTTGTTTTGATGTGACGTCAGGTCATAGCAATATTGTGTAAACTATAGCTATTTGTGGGGCTAAAAACATAAGAGCTTAAGTCAATCCAATCTTTACTGGTTATACTACAATCACAAAATAAATAGGGAGCTGTTTCTTCAACAAAACCACAAAATGAGCAAGTTTCATAAATGATATGATTTAACCTTGTCCTTTTCTTTTTTTTCTGCATATATAACTTCATATTTTGATGTCTGCAAATCCATAATATTGTTTACTGTTGTTATGATTGTTCATTGTAAAAGATACAACCATGCTTCATTTCCCTGATCGTTTATGTATGTATACATCTGCAATAAAAAAATTAAAAAATCTATAGCTGACTCTTCACATATATCTAGAGAGTTGCGCGACATGCGAATGAAGTCGATAACCACGCATCAAATGACTATGTTTCATTTAGAGTAGTGGTGCTTATTGATGTTTTAGGAGAGCTGTATGCTGGTATGAATGTCGTAGCACATCCTGGATTTTTAAACTCTCTGCAAAACTTTTCCCTGCATATTCAAAATCTGTGCGAGTCAGCGGGTGCTAAGGTGGGACGTCCATCTGCTTCCGATAAGTACTATTGAGCTCTCATCCAATGATGCACTGGAGCTCCGCAAGGACCGCCTCCCTCATTTCCATGTTGCACACAGAAAAGTAAAAATAAATACATGTATAAATAAATAAATATATATGGGAATATATAAATATGGAAATAAATATATGTGGGAATAAATAAATATTAAAAATAAATTAACACATAAATAAAATATATGGAAAATAAATGAATAAATAATTAAAAGCTAAAAAGAATAAAAATAAAGTTAAAAATAAATATAGAAAATAATAAAGGAATAAAGTAATACAATAATACATTCAGGAATAAATTTAATTAAAAACTAATTATATTTGTTTTATCAAGACATTTATTCCTTTATTTATTATTACATTTATTCATTTATTATTTATGCAGGGTTGGGCCTCCATACAATACAAGCTTAAATGGTTAAAGAAAACCATGTTACTGTTCTAGCACATATTTCCAAAAATTCAAACTGGAAATTCTATTTAATTTAGGCAGTGCAACATTACATTTTTTCATTATGACATCCACTACTTTGACTATGATTTATTACTATCAAGGTAAAGATAAATAAACAAACTTAAATAAAAAACGGAGACATTTCAGAATTCACAGAGATCACACAATTGCCTTCTATTAAAATGCAGAAATTTCAGGCCCACAGACAGATGGGGCATAATCACAGCGCAATGGGTGAAGTAGCATGTATGTGTACACACAGCTCTGATTTGCAGGTGATCATCGGAGGCCAAACATCTCAGATTCTTCATTGATATTCAGCTATGCCACTGACAGAACAAGCAGATGCCGCAGCCCGAGACTCAATGGATAACTAATTACTTGTCATTCTCTTACAAACATCCATCACATTAGACTGACAGAATGTTGTTGTGGTATTCTGGCTCTACCCAAACACAAAGACCCCACCATTAAGGTGGCCTCAATTATTCTCACGGGGTGTGTTCAACTGGCTCATTCTATACGGCCGCCCTGCCAGAATTAACAAACATGCCCGATCCAGCTGTTCAGATCAGGCATGTTTGTTAATTCTGGCAAGGCGGCCGGATCCAGCTGTTCAGACAGCCATCAGAACAGGTCAAAATCACTGCAGCAAGACTGGAGGAACAACATGAGACAGGCCGAGTGATTTCAAGAGTCTCAGAAAGTCTATGTTTGCTGAGAGAGTTACAAAGATTGGACACTCATGTAAACTGTGTGAAATCTTACCTCAAAATCTTCTGAGAAGCCATGTTGGTTATTGGAGTAGAGTTCTGATACATGTTTGATAAACTGCTTGACAGGAATGGCCTCCATATCATCTGAAACAGAGCAAAATTAAAAGATGTATTGGTTTGCAATTCAAAGTTAAGACAACAAGTAATTTTAGGCACAGTGCACCCTTGAGTGACTTGGGGTTAAATGCTTTGCTCCAGGGTTCTGATAGACTGATATATCAACCAGGCCAATTAATCAGCCATTATTTTGCCATGTTTTTGATACAGGTGTAAGTTCCCCCCTGTGTCAGTTCAGAAATCTACCAATATAAATTGGTACAATATCCATTTTTAATGCAATTTTAATTAAATATTAAATGAGGTGTGCAATTTCTGCATATCTAAACCTGCACACTTCCTATCATTGGCTCAGATCGGTGATGATTTGGCAGCCACTATCCCAACACACTCTATACCTTCTGAACGGAAGCCACCGTGATTTGATTTGTTCATTGGCTGTGATGAAGTGTCTAAGAGGACGGATTAAGGATCAGGGTTCAACTTCACTCCACTGAGCGAAAAAAAAAAAAAAGAAACTGAAGAGATACACACTCACAACTGACACACCTACTTACACACACACACACACACACACACCTACTTACACACACACAAAATAAGTCGATAAGCTGTCATTGAAATCTGTCTATTACACGCGGATAAGCCTATAAAGCAAAAAAATTAATAAATAAACAAATGTACTCAAAATACAAACACACACACAGCAATACATTTTTTATTTAGGTTTACTGTATATCAAGACAATTTTATCAAAACAAAAATACCCCAAAATCCCAGATGTGTGTGACTTTATTTCGTCTGCTGAAGACTTTCAGGAGAATATTTCAGCTCTGTAGATCCATACAATGCAAGTGAATAGTGACCAAAACTTTTTAACTCCAAAAAGCACATAAAGGCAGCATGAAAGTAATCCAGTGGTTAAATCCATGTCTTCTGACGCAATCTAATCGGCTTTGGGTAAGAACAGACAAAAATTAAACTCCTTTTTCACTGATCATGTCATTGCAGTATCTAGGCATGATCATGATTTCAAGCTCGATTACACTTCCTAGTGCTTGATGAATGTATGCATAGAGCACTACGTAGATGACCATAGAAAAAGTAATTGAGCTTGAGATCATAAGGAGAATGCAGATATCAAGTTGAACAGTGTAAAAGGAGTTACATTTTGGTCTGTTCTCACCCAAAGCATTTGGATTGCTTCAGAAGACATGAATATAGCCAATAGAGTCTGGAGTATGGATTACTATTATGCAGCATTTATGTGTTTTTGGCGCTTCATAATTTGTCACCATTCACTTGCATTGTATGGCCCAACATTTGTAATAATTCTGAGCATCATAAATACAATAATAATGATTAAATAAAAAAAATTAAAACACAGAACAAAGCTTCTGTGAATAAAAAAATACAGAACATGTACTGTGACCTTAGCTAAACACCCTCTAAAACTTTGTACTCAAATTTAAGGCGATTTGTGATCCTTTTGTCTTTATCCTAAACACCTACAACTGAATATAGCTACTAATTACATTTTGGCATGCAGGAACGTTAGTAGGCCAGAAACACACTGGGAAATTCACCCAGAAACTGAAGGCCCTATTTAGCAGGAAAGCAGCCATATTTGAAAGAACAGCAAATGCTAATGTTGTAAGAGCCAGAGCCAAGAAAGAGAAAGACAGAGGCAGTGGTGCCCACACTAAATGGATCTATGTAAATACCCAGGCCAGGCCAGTCCAAACCAAGCCAAGCTGGCACACAGTAGCCCAAATTGGATTGAGGGCACTGTGCCACCGTTATTGTGAGATATGCCCACTGCATAACAATGAAAATTGTTTAGTGCTTAATGGAAAGCCCAGGCAAATCGATGGCTCTCGTTGAATTAAGCTGCACAAATCTCACCCAAATCACAGGGACGGGTTCTACTACACTGAGAGAAAAGGACCTGAAACATTCAGACCTTGACAATCATACAGTATACTGTACTGTCCACTTCTGCTCCAATGCACTTTTAGCTACTTATTTACATTTTCATTTTCTTGGTGTGAATATCCTTCCTAACCAAGACTACATTTCCTCAAACAGCTCTCTCAAAACATTTACTGTCTATTTTAAACAAACTCTTCTATTTAGCTCACACTCATCAAATCCAGCTTACAGTAAACAAGAATTTTATGCAGAAATGTGTGCAAAACTCATCACCACGAGGCTAGGTTGTTGCAGGCAGTTGCCCCACCATGGCTATGTGGTTACTAAGGTGCTCAGTGTTTTTTTTAGTCTGTTGCTATGCAGTTGCTAGGGGGTTTTGTGTTGTTGCTTGGTGTCCCAAGTCATGAAAGCCCACTCCAAGTCTCTATGATATTCGGGTCCCTAGATATGACTCAGGCCTATGGGATTTAAAAACAAATCAATTTTATTGTCCAAATCCAAATATGTCCATAGCACACAAATGGTGAAAAATGACTTGCGTCCTGCTAAAATTCTTAACCCCAAATGTGAGCAAAAGTAATAGTGATAGTCTTCCACCCTGTTTAACCAGCTGAAAACTTAATCTGAGCCACTTCATGTCAAAATCAATGCAGCAATGGATTTTTACATTTAAGGATCATTACACTAATCGCACAGAATAACAGCCTGTAGAGAGTAGAATTAAGGTCTATACCACACACAATTATGACAGCCAAAGTGATGTTTGATCTTAGCATACCTCCTGTATCAGAGGGAAATGTGTGTTTAGGTTGATAAGTGTTTGACTGATCTGCAATCTGTTTGTTCAATGTTTCCCAGCCTTTTTTGTTTTATGTACCCCCACAGACCCATCAGCAGAGCTCAAGTACCCCTTCATTGAGACCAAACCAGAAATGTGTTTCTTATTTAGCCTTATCATTACTATTTGTACTATCATACATTTTTGTCAGTCACTTCTATACTAAAAAAAGATAAATAGCGAGGGTAAAAAACACCAAGTAGCACATGTATTCTGCTACAAATCTCATTCACATAAATGTATAAAACTCGCACACATTAATTTGTTTTCTTACCTTAAAGCTGCATTCAGTAACTTTTGTCTTTGTGTCATCTTGGACTTACACTGACACCTAGCGGCTTGGATGTAGCATCTTTTTAAATATTTATTTTTAAAGTTTTCAGTTTCAGATGCCATTATAGAAATGTAGTATTCATAGTCAGCCATAATTACTTAAATCAATGAATGAAATTGTCCAATAGCAGGACGGTAACTGAGATTAAGTGAATAGTATTCGGCTGGTCATGTGATTCTAACATGGCAGCCCCCATGTGCGGACCCTCTTCATGTAGAATAAAACAGCTTTTATAAGACTGGAGTCTTCATTTTTAAATTAATATTCAGTCATCATTTTCTCATCTTCACGTTGTTCCAAACCCATATAACTTTCTTTTTTATGCAGAACACAAACTGTACATTTTTGAAGAATATCCCGGTCTATCTTATAAATACAATGTCAGTGGATAGTGATTCCGCTTTCAAGCTTTAAAAAGGATACAACAAATATACAATTTGTGCATCATATTCCAAGTCTTCTGTAAGCATACGATAGCTTTTAGAGAGTAAAAACCTGAAATTAAAGTCAGTAATGAGAGAAGCTCCTTCACACTGGCTTGCAGGTTCACACAAGAACTTGCATTGCTTTTCTGCAGTGCTATATGGTTGCGTTGGACTACTTTTATGCTACTTTTGCATCCTTTTTGAAGCTTGAAAGCAGAATCACTATCCAATGACATTATGCTGTCATATGAATTTGCAACGACATGAGGGTGAGTAAATAATGACAGATTTTACATTTTGGTGTGAACTATCCCTTTAAGTACCCCATGGGGTGTATGAATTCCTGCTTGGGACTCACTGTTTTAGATGATGCCTACCTGGGATGGGGATGAAAGGAATGCTCTCATTGGGCACGACTCTGGGAGAGCTACTGTCCTCAACGTAGAAATGAGCTGTTTGGAAGCACCTCCTGAGAGAGACAGATAGAAAAAATAGACAGTCATTGGCCAGTGTAAAATACTTCTGTCATCAGGTGTGGTTAAAGAAACAATCCCCACCAGAGTAAACACAGATGCCAAGGGAGACGTATGAGAGGATAAAGGTGGACTTTGAATCCTCTTTCCAAAGAGCAAATCAAACACTCCAAACACAGATTACAGCTCCACACTTCAAACACTCTATTTAAATCGGGTAATTTTGATAAAACATTCTCTCTCTCACACACACACACACACACACACACACACACACACACACACACACACACACACACACACATAAAATGTACCCCTAAAACTTAGCGTGACACATTTCTATCTATGTACATTTCTAGCTTTTCTTAGAATGTATCTAAACTCCTACAACTGACCCAAATAAAGGCACTTTATAAAGATCTACAGCAGATCACAAGTTAAACAAGTAGTTGACATTAAATACTTATGGGAAGTTGACATGTTCTGTAGTGACATGCTAAACTACATCTAAAGCTATTTTAAACAACATTTTGCTAATCCTTTTATGTAGATTTGTTATGTTTCTATGATTTCATATTAAGTGAAGAGATTACATGTGATATTTATACATTTGTCACACCTCTTGACTATTTCAAATGAACTAGTGAAGGTAAAAGGCGATTAAAAGTTGTAAAAAAAAAAAAAAAAAAAACTTAACAGGTTAAAGGACCTAAGATATACACCTACCTTGTGCATTAATTAAAAATGATGTTAAAAAAACAAAACTGGGCATGCTGTGTCAACTACTCAAACATACTCTTTCAGTGAAAGAAAACTGTTTTAATCTCTTTCCTTCAGTATGCTAAAGACCTGACAAGCAGGGCAAAACTGAGAAAACAGAATCTACAGTGTACCTAGTAAAGAAACAAACCGAAATGTAAAGAAAGAACAATGGCTGCACTAAAGTTACAAGAAGCTCATGTTTTGGATGTCACCCTGATAAATCAGCAGGAGCTTTTTCAGTCCTACCTGTATTTGATACACAGCAAAGAACAGAAGCTGTTCATCCCTGCAAAGAACGAGGGATTTCAGAAGAAGAGGAGAAGCACTGTTGCCTCCACATGCTGCCGCTGAGCAAACACAGTGAGTGAGTATGCCAAGGGAAGAGGGGGGAGGGGGGGTGGTTAAGAGGGTTGGTCTTGACGTATCACATGCACTGGGCTTTACACAAGTGTTTGAGCCACCGCCAGGGCCAGACGTGAACAATGCACTGATCCCAGATCAGCCCAAAACTGATCTGATAAACCCAAGACACCTGCTGCCTTTCCCTTTGTGTATACACACACACACACACACACACACACACACACACACACACACACATGTTGTGTTTCCATGTTTTATGGGGACTTTCCATAGACATAATGGTTTTTATACTGTACAAACTTTATATTCTATCCCCTAAACCTAACCCTACCCCTAAACCTAACCCTCACAGAAAACTTTCTGCATTTTTACATTTTCAAAAAACATAATTTAGTATGATTTATAAGCTGTTTTCCTCATGGGGACCGACAAAATGTCCCCACAAGGTCAAAAATTTCGGGTTTTACTATCCTTATGGGGACATTTGGTCCCCACAAAGTGATAAATACACGCTCACACACACACACACACACACACACACACACACACACACACACACACACACACACACCCCTTTGTGTCCAACTCCTTCATTCCTTTGTTGAACTCTTTATACCTTCTCAAATTCCTGTCCAGGAGAGTAAAAAATACAAACAACAACAACAAAACCTGACCACAGCAACAAACCATATCAAATAAAAAGTTTAACTGAAAATCCAATTTTTAATTCCAAATTTGGAATGCTGAATTTCCACTACTTAGTATGTCCTCGTGGTGGCATGGTTACTCACTTCAATCCGGGTGGTGGTGGATAAGTCTCAGTTGCCTCCGTTTCTGAGACATTCAATCCACTCATCTTATCATGTGGCTCGCTGTGCATGACACTGCTGAGACTCACAGCCTGTGAAGGCTCATGCTACTCTCTGCGATCCATGCACAATTTACCACGTGCCCCATTGAGAGAGAGAACCCATAATCGTGACCACAAGGAGGTTACCCCATTTGGCTCTACCTTTCCTAGCAACCAGGCCAATATGGTTGCTTAGGAGACCTGGCTGGAGTCACTCAGCACACCTTGAATTCAAACTTACGACTCCAGGGGTTTTAGTCAGCGTCAATACTCACTGAGCTAACCAGGCCCCAAGTTGAACTGAATTTAAAGTAACAGTTCCCCCAAAATGGAAATTGTGTACTCAACTACCCACAATTTTTTCTTTATAAACCTGTATGACTAATTTGGGCAAAAAAGCACCATGAAAGTAGTCCATACGACTTCAAGTATTTTGAAGCTATTTGATAGCTTTGTGTGAAGAACACACAGAAATGTAAGACATACTCGCAAATCTACTTTGGACATGTGCATATTCAAACTTGGCATGTTGCAAACGGTTACGAGATATGAAAACCAATGGTGTCTCCGCTGTATCTTTCAAATCTGATTTGTGCATGTGCATATTCAAATTGACTGTTTTACAATTGGTTACGGGACAAGCAAGAACCAATGATTGTTTGGTTTATTGACGTCAAACATGGTCCAACGCAACTTTACAATGCATAAGTGAATACGTGTGAATGAGATTTGAGAGCTGCAGCTTAAGAAGACTTGTAATAAAGCACAGAAGTTAATTTTGGATCTGGTCACCACATTCTTTCATTGTGTGGGAAAAGAGCTGTGTGAATATTATTCAATAATGTTCCTTCTGAGTTTCACAAAAGAATGAATGTCAGACAGGATTGGAACGAAATGAGGGAGTGTTAACAATGACAGAATTTTCATTTCTGGGTGAAATATTCCTTTAAGCCCTGACTAAATTACACTAGAAAAACTGTCCGTCCAATGTAATTAATCTTTAGTCAGGCTCCTGGCTTAAACCACATCAGAGAAACCCTCCCTATCTGGGAACTGGGAAACATCATGGTCTGATCTGAGGAACAAAAGCAGATCTAGGGGAGGCAGAAAATGTTTCAGGTAATAAGCACACACATGACTTTAACCAGTCAAACTGGACATTGTGCAAACATAGCTTTAAATGAATAATCACATGGGTTTAATACAATGTTTAAGTGGAATTTAGATAACATATTATAGTCTGCTGGTATGTGGTGGTGATAAAAGGGATAATTCACCCAAAAATGAAAATTCTCTCATCGTTTACTCAACCTCATGCCATCCCAGATGTGTATGACTTTCTTTCTTCTGCTGAACACAAAAAAAAAAATGTATATATTTTTAAATATCTCAGCTCTGTAGGTCCTCACAAAGCAAGTGAATAGTGACCAAAACATTGACGCTCCAAAAAGCATATAAAGGCATCATAAATGAAATCAATAAGACTCCAGTGGTTAAATTTATATCTTTAGAAGTGATATAATAGGTGTGAGTCAGAAACAAACTTAAGTCATTTTAAAATATAAATCTCCCCTTTCACTTTCACATTCTTCTTCGTTTATTTTTGGCGATTCACATTCTTCATGCATATTGCCACCTACTAGGCAGGGAGGAAAATTTATAATAAAAAAAGGACTTAAATATTGATCTGTTTCTCACCCACACCTATCATATTGCATTTGAAGATATGGATTTAACCACTGGAGTCATCTTTATGCTGCTTTTATGTGTTTTTTGGACCTAAAAAGTTCTGGCCACCATTCACTTGCATTGTATGGACCTACTGAGCTGAGATATTCATTGTTTGTGTTCAGCAGAAGAAAGGAAGTCATACACATCTGAGGATGGCATGAGGGTGAGTAAATTATAAGATAATTTTCATTTTTGGGTGAACTATCCATTTAAGTGATTGGCTATGTGTCTCCTGTAAACCTAGCAAGCTGCTTTGCTCTCTACTACCTACATAAACAGCTGCCTTCTATTCATAGGCAGCATCCTAACCAAAATGTAACCTTATAAGTGACTGATTTGGATCTCGGGCCACTTTTAAAAGATGCTGTGTCAATTTACAACTTTGAAGAGAAGCTATTCTCTCTCGTTCAGCTGCTGCCTCTTGCTGTTCTTAGCACAAATGCATTATGGATGCATTCTTTCGCCCATCTGCACTATATTTCATTGTTGGTGTATGAACACATGCGCCGGCCTACACCGGGCGCATTGATTATGTTGTTGGCAGTAGTACCATCAGCGCGTGCTGCACAAAATGGAACGGGATATCTGTTTACTGTCAGCGCAACCCGCCGTGCTGCAATAGATGCTTCCTTGGTAGACAGCATCATTGATTATTGTGTCCAGCGTAGACAGGGTGTGAGTGTTAACAGTTGTGCTGGAGATGAACAGTTTAATATAATCAGATGCAATGGGTTGGATGTGCATTATGTGTAACCCCTGAAATATAGTTTTATAATGTTGTGGAGCTTGTTCATTCTCTTCAGATTGAGTTTCAAAAATGGCTGAATTTGAAGGGCTGGACGCTGTTTGCCAATCAGAACAGTGGACATTTACGTTGAAGTTTTAAGGAGGCGCTTAGGCCAAAACCAAGAGTTTCAGACAGAGGACCAGAAACAGGGTGGGAAATGAACATATATTACTAAATGATGAATGTTTTAATGCAAAAAAGTTACTCACATTATCAGTGGACATCAAGGAGGATAATAAAACTATAAAAAAATGAGCATTTCATGACCCCTTTAAAGTCAACATTTCTCTCGACTCGACTGCAATCTTGGATTATATTTTTTCATTGCACTCGTTACAAATTGAGAAGGACTGGTGGTTGCAAAAATACTGCTTCAAACAGTAAACCTAACTTGGAATTAGCTGACCCAACAATTAGCTGTGACCTTTACATAGTCAGGTTAAGCTAAATGAAATGTCGTGCTGCATTGTATGCTGTCAAACGATGTAGGCAAACGATATTTAGAGGAGCTAGCAAGCACTAGCGGTCTAATCTGTCAAATCTAACAACAGTTTGATGGTTTTCTGCCACCACTTATTGTGCATGCACTGTAATGTTTGTAAACAATGGGATTGGTCTATTTAGATGCGTTTAGGGTGATCTGTTTGAAAAGGAACAATGCTAAAGGCAGGTGTAAACAGGGTCCAGAATGTTTAGATATTTGTACATTTACATTTACATTTATGCATTTGGCAGACGCTTTTATCCAAAGCGACTTACAGTGCAATTATTACAGGGACAATCCCCCCGGAACAACCTGGAGTTAAGTGCCTTGCTCAAGGACACAATGGTGGTGGCTGTGGGGTTCGAACCAACGACCTTCTGATTAACAGCCCTGTGCTTTAGCCACTACGCCACCACCACACACACTTCAAAGTTGTATTTGTCCACTTCAACCATATTCGGAGGTTGCCAAAAGTGCATGTGACAACAATGGGGTCATAGTATTTACATGCGACCTACTCGCCTGTCAATCAACCATTGAGCTAAACAGAAGTTTTAACTTTGCCAGTTACTGTACATGTGGATTTAAACATTCTGATTGGAAAAATGTAAAAAGATGAAAATGTACATGCACACGAACGTCACGGGACTTGACAGGGTTTGGACTTCTTCAGTATGCCTGATATCAACATGCAGTGACACAGATGAGAAGCACGCACATCTGAAGCTCAGTTAATACAGGCTAAAATAATTCTGCACTACACCTCATGCTTGCGCTTAAATTAAATGCAAGTAAAATTATTAGAAACAGTGTGCCGTTTTTTTGGTGCTCTCTTGTACTTTTATTTCTTTTTACGCTTTATTATCATGCAGTAGTACATTGACGTAATAACTGATGTATGTCGTAATCATGAGACCCTACCCTCGAAATCCAAACACAATTGGTCAAAAGAGACGTATTTTACAACCAAGTGTAAACGGCGATGTGTCTCGCTTGTCCACTTGTGACTGAATCGCCAAGAACACATCGTCAAACCCGGTCAACAACAGGGCCAACAACCCTCAGTGAAGTCCGAACCCTATCAATCAAACTGAAAATATTTCTGTGACCGCCTCTCTCTTTCACAGCAGAAGAAAAGAGGGAGATGTTAAAGAAAGAAAGAAGCTAGAAAGAAAGAACAAGCCCCCATAGTGGAAAGCAAATGACTGAAAACATATGTGCTTGAGGTGGAAACAATGGTGTAACAGGGACAAACACACACACTGTGTGCTATGACAGAAGGTAAGGATATTTGATCTGATAAAGACTGAGACATAAGTGTATTGTACCGAGGCTAATCTCAGTCAGTCTACTGACCAGATTACACCAAAAGACCCTCACACACATGCACACGCACACGCACACACTATGTATGTGTGTGTGAATGTTTTAATGGCAGATCATTACAGCTAAAGTCTGTTCTAACACTCAATGGACTTCCCAAAGGAATAGTGCATGGGTCACATGTTAGTTATGGTCTGTATTATATTGTACAGTCTGTAATAGTGCTATGACAGATGTTCAGTATGGCTGTGTGTTTGTAAAGGATGTGTGTTTTATAAAACAGTAAAGGATTGGGAGGAGTTCACACATCTCAAAATATTTCACAACCCCCTGACATTGTATGAGCTTCTTAGGAAGGAGCAGATGGCTGTTTTTGGCCCAGGAAGGAGAGCCCAGACCTGGGGAGAGAGTCCTGGCACAAGCCTGTTCCAGCACCAGAGCTGTTCACTAAACTGATACATAGTGATTGTGAGACACCCAGAGAGACTTTATCAGCTGCTGCCCACTGAAGAGCAGATGAGATCCAGAGAGAAATGCACATACACAAACATCAAACTCACCCCCTCAGGGTATAGAGACAAATCCAAATTGCTGTAATGCACTTACAATTGAAGTCTATGGGGCATTCGTGAAAGTTTTATTCCTTTTGAATTATAACGTTTTATATTTTATCCCCAAAGTATGGCTAGGATACTCACGTGAAACCAGGCTTCATTCAAAGCGCAGAATGCACAATGAATATCATTTCATTTGCTTCTGTGACCCGAAATGCAACTCTGGCGTCCATCAAAAAATGTTCAACGAAGGAACAACGTGACTGTCTATGTGATGGAATGAATTGAATTGCTCAATGTTTTTAAAATTGCAAGATGTAAACGCAATCCAGCTAAAGAATATCCAGATACAATACGGTTATTAAACACATGTTAATGCAAGGTGTAAATGGGGCCATAGATGTCTTAGGTCTCAAAGTTGTAAGTCTCAGGTGTGACCATGGAAACAGGGGCTTGGCAATCACCTCCATATCCCATCCATTGCTGTGGCAATGCCCGGAGGGAATACTACAACCTTTTTCTATCTTACTTACAGTCATCAGACACACACTCTCAACACTACTAACTAGTTTTCATTCCACCCCCTCGAGGCCAAGGGGACACCAGGGGACCCAGAGTGATAAGCTAACTGCTACACGATTCAAATCACAAACATTCACAACAACCCACATGGTTACCAAAATCTAAAGCAACAAAACAGATGTGAAGTGTTAAAGATTGTCACATAAAGGTAAAGCCATCCGTCTGTTGAGTCAGTGACACTCCGTGATTTAATCAGAGAATCAGTCGCAAAGAGTCACTCAGGAAATCAGTAATCCATCCAGAGTCATTGTGAGTTCTTCAGTCAGTTTGTCAGCGAGTCACTGAGTCCGAAACGCGACTGAATCTGTCAGTGTGGATCAGTGTCTCACCTCCAGTAGACGAGGACAGCCAGCAGCAGAATGAGACAGAGGAAGGTTAGCGCCGACACTACCACCAGAGGAATAATCCACTCCATCCTGCCTGATCCAGGCACCGGGTACATGCTGGAGACTACAGTGCGCTCTGAAACACAGACACACACACACGCGCACACACATACTCGTCACTTTACACAAAACACACAGTAGACCACATTTCAGAACTTGTTTAGCTGCTACCAAGACAGCATATTTGGACATCATAGTAAATTTGAACGTTCTATTGTGCCAATACAAGCTTGCACATCTGTGGTCGATTCATATTAGCTTTTTTTTTCTTTTTTTATACTGATATACAGAAATCTGGTTACCCCATAACATTTCAAAATGTATGTATATAGCATTTCATGTAACATCATTCAATGTGACGAGTGTTAATTCTGTGCCACAAGGATCAGGGTTGGGAGGGTTACTTTTAAAATGTATTCCACGAGAGATTACAGAATACCTGCTGAAAATGTTTATTTGTAACGTAATCCGTTAGATTACTCAAGGTCAGTAACACAATCTAAATTCTTTGGATTACTTCTTCAGCACTGGAGGATTTGACTTAGTTTTTTACTTGTTTTGACAGTAAATTAGTTAATAACAAGTTAAAAAATCTGACAGTAGTAAAGACATTAAAAATACATTCTCTTGGGGGCCTGGGTAGCTTAGCAAGCATAGACGCTGACTACCACCCCTGGAATTGCGAGTTCGAATCCAGCAAGTGCTGAGTGACTCCAGCCCGGCCTCCAAAGCAACCAATTGGCCCGGTAGCTAGTGAGTTGAGTCACGTAGTTTGCCTTCCTCATGGTTGCTATAAGGTGGTTATCGTTCTCATTGGGGTGCATGGTATGTTGTGCGTGGATGCTGCAGTGAATAGCGTGGGCCTCCACATGCACTAGGTCTCCACGGTAACGCGCTCAGCAAGCCAGGTGACAAGATGCGTGGGCTGACTGTCTCAGAAGCAGAGGCAACTGAGATTCGTCCTCCACCTCCAGGATTGAGATTGAGTCATTGCGCCACCATAAGGAATCAGAGCGCAATGGGAATTGAGCATGCCAAATTGGGGAAAAAAATGGGATAAAAATAAATATCGGGAAAAAAAAAGCTCAATATCTTAAGCGGTTTTGAAAAAATATGTTGCCCATCTAAGCCTGTGAATTAATGCGCTCCTGCTTCTGATCGCATCAATTATATGGATAAATGTTTTCCAATTGAATAGACTAAATACTACATGAAACAAATAACAATAAAAAGCAAAGTAATCTCTTCGGTAATCAAAACACTTGTAACTGTATTCTGATCATGAAAGATTTGAAATTTTAACTGTAGTGGAATAGTTAGGACTACAAATATTTTTAATTTTAAAGGAATATTCCAGGTTCAATACAAGTTAATCTCAATTAACAACATTTTTAGCATAATGTTGACTATCACAAAAAAGATTTTCAACTTGTCCGTCCTTTTCTTCAAAAACAAGGTTACATTGAGACACATACAATGGAAGTGAATGAGGGTTTAAAGGCAGAAATGTGAAGCTTATAATTTTATAAAATACAAACATTCTTCTGTTAAAACCCATGTATTATTTGAGCTGTGTAAATCGTCATTGTTACAATCATTGTAGGGTTTTAGGGTTTGTTGACATCACATTGTCATGGCAACAAAGTTGTCAAATTGTCATAAACTTTACACAGAAAAGGTTGTAAGTAATTTTATCATACTACAAATCTTATTTACAAGCATATTGTTTATATCTTGTGGCTGTACTTTTGAAAAAAAAAAAAAATCGGTCCCCATTTACTTCCATAGCAAGTGCCTCACTAGCTGTTTCCACACTATCGGGCCAAATAAAGGGTTAGATAGTGTTTGTCAGGGCCAGTTGCATTCCCACTGTCCCATCGGGGGTTCATCGTGTCGCCTCAGGGCTTCCTCAGGGCCAATGGCCTGGCGATTACCCTTGGTAACAAGGCCAACTGGGGATTGAAACGGGGTCAATGTCAAAGGCGAATTTTCGCTGTGTCAAGATTACTGAACTAGCAGGTTGTAACCATTGCACAATGGTACAGGTTCAGGAAAATTTTGTAATTGTCCATTGTGCATTTTAATGGAAAATTATACAAAGCAATTAAGTTTTAAGATCATGGACGGTGTGCTGGGACATCATCCCACTTTTAGTGGAGAGACCACCCGGGACACCATGGCAGTTGCAGTCGCTGAGTTGAAAACAATAACTTATCTTGCTAGCAAGCTAATGTTTACATATGATATTAAGGGTGGGTTATAGGGCAACGCTGAAAGACTATTGGCCCGATGGTGGGAATGCAGATCGTTTTTGGTCTCGCGGCGAGGTCCGAGGATATTCACCCTGGCTCGCACTGGCCCGGTAATGTTAAAAGCAGGTACTGTAACACAGATTTTTGCTTTTTTTAAAGGAGTGGCAAGTCAAAATAAATTTTTGTGGAAATTAATATTATGCCACAAACGCTGTTGACTGAGTTTAACTTGTATTGAACCTGGAATATTCCTATAAATACTGTTTGTAATCCCACTACATGTATTCTATTACCCCCCCGACCATAAGCATTATTGCAAAAATCACATCACCTTTACATTCTTTATATTTATGAATAATAGCAACAACAAAAACAACAACAATAATCAAAATCATTATAATAAATTGTATTATGATAAAATAATAATCAAATTGAAAATGTATAACAAATTAATTACATAAGATAAAATTGCACAAAAAAAAAAGAAAATTAAATAAACACATTTAAACAACATTTATTAAAATTCATTAAATCCAACCCAACCCAGCCCTAAACTGAACGCTAAACCTTTCCCTATCCCTAAAACTTGCTTGGTAGATTGGAAAGGTGTTCCAGGATTAACAAGGATGTCCTACTTGACCAAATCATAATATCGGTCTACACACACACACACACACACACACACACACATACTGTAAACACACTCACTGACATACCTGCGGCTCAAACTGAAGAGTCAGTCTGGCAGTGAAAACCACTGATTTAGTCCCCAATTGTAAAAAACATAGAGATCTGAAAGGCTGCAACCCCCCCGGAGGTTCGGGAAAGCATGCTGCTAACTAATCCATGCTGCTATCCTAACACGCTGCTGCCTCCACACCTCCGCACTCTCTGCCTCACCAGAGTCACAAACAGACTTTAAGTCACGGGAGGAAAAGCAGTCAAAAATATGCTCCAACTCTGGACCTGGCAGTCACAAACACGCACAACCTTATTGGACAAACATAACTCCAGTGTCACAGAGCTAAATATGGAGTTTTCTCTTTTTCTTGTTTTTTTCACAACTCCCTGCAGCTGAAAATGTTTTCAGCTCTCATCCTCTCTGGACTGGAAAAGTAGGCCAACCATCCACCACAGAAACAAGTAAAGGGGATGGAAGAATTGGGAGAGAGGAGAGTAAGGTAGACGAAGAGAGATAGGGAGGGCTAAGGAATAAAAGAAGATGGGAAATCAAGGACAAAGAAATGAGAGAAAAGGGAGATGAAGACTTCAGCTCACAGGAGACAAACAGATGGGGACACAAAACACAAAAACTGAATGTGAAAATGTGAGCACGTGCAAAACTCACCCTCCACATCGTAAGTTTTGGTCTCTAACCTGTGTGTATCGAGAAAGGCGGCAAGTGGCCATGGTCCTCTCTGTTGGGTTTGCTGGTCTGAGCCGTGCTTTCTGGGGGATTTAGTGCAAACGTCATGTTATCATCCCCTTCAGGCTCTATGGTAGGTGACACCTTTGAACTCTCTTCCCCCATTCTCTGTGTGCTGTTCTCCCCGTTCTCGTCCAAGACACTAGATGGTGCTGTGCTGTTCTCTGCCTTCCTTCTCCCTCCTTTCTCTTTTGCTGTCGAATCTGGCACATCTGTGGGCGGATCTTTCATCACGGAGTTGTTCACCTGCTTTTCAACGTCGTCTGGAATGCTGCTATCTTTATTTTCCGCACCTTTCTCCTCCTCCTCTTCTTCTTCTTCTCCATTCTTCTCCCCATCCTCATCCTCACCCTTCCCTCCTTTCTCTCCTCCATTATCGGATCCCTCGCTCTCAGAGGCTGTGGTGGTGTCCGCATCAGAGGTTGGAGAGGAACTTGGCTCGGTGGTTGTCACCACGGTTTTGGCTGGGGTCTGGTGGGTGGAGGCTGGAGTTGGAGTAGAGGGTGGAGGTCTGGTGGGCCAGACAGAGCTGGGGAAAGAGGATATGACACCTCCACTGAAGCCCAACCCAGCCAGGAGGGTGCTGGTAACAACGGAAGCCACGGTGGCTTGGCTGCCACTGGAAGAGGGGCCAATCCCGGTTGCCATTGAAACGAAGGAGAAGGGAAGGCCAGAGGAAGTCCAGGTGGATGAGCCGGAGCTGATCGGAGCCATATCTGCTGAGGATGCTGGGGAGACTGTTGGCTAAAGGAAAACAGAGAGACAAAACTCAGTCCTTCAATGTTTCTAACTCTTTATTTACATTTGCACTGATTGCAATGGTCAACATTTTGAGAAGGATGTAGCTGCAGGCAGAGCTCCAAGAAGGGGCAGGAGCTTCAAACCGCCAGCATAGAAATAGGGAGTCTCTAACATAACCCTTCCCCTAACCCAAACCGTTTGGGTACGTTGGAGTACGTGGTTATGGCCAATGTCACAAATTTGCTTATTGATTAGTGACCTAGAAGTAGTGTAGAATCTTAAATATTTTGTATTGTATCCAGTGTACATCTTAATGTTGCTTTGTTTTTAATTAGTCAAAAGTCCTACAGCTTAAACAATAAAGCTAAAGCAATATTCCAGGTTTAATAGAGGTTAAGCTCAATCGACAGCAGTTGTGGCATAATATTACATCGTCATGGCAACAAAGTTGTAAAATTGGCTATAACTTTACACAGAAAAGATTAAGCAATTTGATCAACCTAAAATTATGTTAACACACATTGTTTATTTTTTGTGGCTCTACTTTTGAAACAGTGAGTATTTTTACATTTACGAATGGGCCCCATTCACTTCCATTGTAAGTGACTCACTGGAACCCAGATATTTACGTATTTTAAAGAAAAGGAGGGGCTAGTTAAAATAAATGTCAAATCAATGTTATCAAACCCTTAAACCCTAAAATGACAAATTAAACAACTTTACAGCTCAAATCATACATGATTTTTAACCAAAGAATTAATGTAAATGCTTTTATAAAATTATAAGCTTCATTTTTGCCTGTAAACTCACCAAAAATGGGCCCATTCACTTCCATTGTACGTGCCTTACCGTAACCTCGATGTTGGTTACCATAAAAAAAAAATTTTTTTTTTATGGTAATCAACATTATGCCACAAATTCTGTCGATTGAGCTTAACTTGTATTGAACCTGGAATATTCCTTTAAACAAAATCCTAAAACTGTGGTCTCAATGTACCATATGTTTAAATAAAAAAAATATTTAATGGTGTTTTGCACCACAATTTTTCTATAGAGCTTTTCAGCTTGTAGTCCAAAAACCCAGAAGAGAATTTGCCATAGGTTCCCTCAGGATTTTCCTATGGGTTTTCATTGAGTTTTTACTAAAATAAAGTCTGTGGTAAACATTACTTGACAATACGTGGATGTTTTGTTCTACAACATAAATTACACACAGTCATACCTCAAATGTGAATTTTAAAGCCGTATTGAATTACATAGTTTAAAAAAAACCAACAAAACACACGATGGCTACATAATTCACACAAAATTCATATGTTGTTACGGTATGACTGTGTGTAATTTACATTGTAGTACAAAACGTCCACTTATAGTCAATTAAAGTTTCAAGTTCAAAAACCGCATAATACAAATCCATAGGAAAATCTAGCGGGAACCCGTGGCGAATAAGACTTCCGGGTTCGCTTACAAATTGACTTCACAGCTAAACAGCTATATGGCATGTGACAGTCTGTGAATTTGTGTTTATTCACCCAGAGTAATAAAACGACAGAGATTTCGGATTCGGTCTTGCTGAATACTATGCAGCGTACAAAAATGTTTTAAATGGAACGCAATGATAAACATTTCAATCAGCATTTTCATCATTACATTTTGAGTAGAAATACCTTAACTTTTGCCAGTCTGATTGAAAAATGTAAATGTTAAAAATCACAGCTGTAATTTCTTCTGGTTCATTCATCACACTAGAAAATGTAATTGTGTGATACAGTATTCAGTACAGAGTGCTCTGTTGTGCATACTGCACATTTTGGCAAAAGTAGAATATAATCTCAATATTCTATGCACAAAGAACATTTGCATACCGTGCACAGTACACATACTGGGTACTGTAGAAATAGTTAGATTAGTTTAAAAGTATGTAACTATCTGTCTGTTCGATCAACACCAGGCTGGGGGACTATTTGGGAAGGCTGTTTGTAAACAGGTTTATTTTGGTTGCAATTTATTTTACAGTACATGTACTTTCAGCATACTTACAGTGTACTTACCCAAGAAAGTACTGAGTAATATTAGGTAACTACATGAACTTAATATGGGATAAGGTTAGGGTTAGGTTTAGGGTTAGTACCTAGTAATTACTAGAGTTGTTGTAAATATAGCACGAAAATTTAGAACAGTACAGTAAAACTCTGTTTGGTGGCACAGAATCATACACTTCATCTTTAAGGCTTTGATTAATGCCTCTGCAGACTTCTAAAGCAAAGAGGTGCTGCCTCCTGCTGGACAGATGTAAACTTACCATCCCAGTTTTCACGATCCTTGTCCCCTCAAATATTCTGGTTGTGTTAGCTAAAAGAGGATATAAATAGGAGGGAAAATATGTGAAAAAACTATTTGTAAAGACTAACTAAAAATAGCATTTATATGAGGCTATGTTTGTGTGTGTGTATGGTACCTCTGAAGAGCATGCTCTGGCTAAAGTCACTGCGTTTGTCATTCAAACACACTGCCTGGACACGGAACAGGTACAAAACATCAGTCGACACAGGTGCAATGACAGCTTCCTGAAATACACACAAAAACCCAGGATAACACAACTTTCTACGATAAGAGAGGAAGAGCAGAAAAGACGGTCAAATAGACAGTCCTGTGTTATCTTCTGATGGGTCCAAGATATCAAAAAACATACACTTACACACTAAAATGCGTCTAGTGATGTGACGTCTTATGAAAGAGGTCTGGAAGATGAAGGTGAACAGCTTGTTCTCCTCTCCTTCTCTTGACAGTAACACCTTCTTCTCAAGTCATTAGCATTGAATAAAGACAGTCTCTATCACTCTTTCCTGTCACATAACATTCATTAGCACTTAATGCACACCTGAGCTGCTCAGCTGGGACACAGAGACTCTCTTATTACATTTACAAAATCTCTCTTTATAATATACATTTCTATCTTTTACCTATAAATTAGGCATCACCATCAGGATCTGTTTGAGAAATCCTAATATACTAACTGCACAAGAGATAATGTACTAGAGCCTTTGCTTCGGTATCCAGATCACTTCTCAGTTTTTATTTTGTGATAATGACCTGCTGGATGTACATGATCCTGCTTATTACACGACTACTTACAAAATAATAAATAAACATTAAATATCATTTGAATTTAAAATTATTTTATTATAAAAGCAGAAATAGACCATGGAGTGATATAAGAGACATGAAACTAGCTCTCGTCAATTAAACTAAACTACACAGTTTAGTGGTCATTATTAAAAATATGCATAATTCTGAGATTGACCAATCATAATCAAGTATTTTAAAGACCCATGTAATAATCATTAAACTTACAACAATTTAAGCAATAATCAGACCGGTCATTCTTGTGTAAGTTATAGCTAGGCCCATACTGAATATATGCACTTATTTTAGGGGAAAATCTGCAGAATGGATTTCAATATTGTAAAATGTTTTA
The DNA here is from genome assembly GCF_025860055.1 of Xyrauchen texanus. Taxonomy (NCBI): domain Eukaryota; kingdom Metazoa; phylum Chordata; class Actinopteri; order Cypriniformes; family Catostomidae; genus Xyrauchen; species Xyrauchen texanus. The sequence goes on along the minus strand of NC_068307.1, from coordinate 21,072,921 downwards.
AATCGAGCTGAGTCAACTTAACTTCCATCAGTAGAAAAACATGCAAGAGATCAGAGCCTGGGCCTTCTGTGTAATTCGGTGTTCAAAGATTCTGTTAGTTATATCCGTATACACACAATACAAATAAATCTACTTTAATGCTCAGGAATGGCCAGTTTGAGAGTGTCAGTTCACGTACCATGTTCACTTTGAGCACCTGAATGATCTCTTAGTGCTGTACAATAAGAAGTTTAAAGCTGCTAGAACTGCATATGTTTCAGAACTAATAACTACTAACTGCCATAACGCTAGGTTTTTATTAAATAAAATTACTAATCTGATCCACACTGTCTAGTTCTGCATTTTGTCCAAAAGATTGTAACACTTTTTTGTATCTTTTTTGTTAATAAGGTCTCTAACATAAGGGCGTCAATTATTCTTCTGTTACCATATATTAAAAACTTGAGTTGTAGGGAGAGTTTGTTGGATTCTTTCTCTCCTATTTCAGAGCAGGATCTTTTCAAAACTGTACATCAGTTGAAACCATCCAATGCCATACAAATGTTGTATTTAAGATTTTTCAAGGAAGTTACTGCGACGTTTTGCCCCATTTTGTTGTTTAGAGTAAATGGCTTGCTTGTGTCTGGATGTGTCCCAGAGTTAAAGACTGTGATAGTTCAACCACTTCTGAAGAAGCCCTCATTAGATCATTTGGTTGCTATCAACTTTGGTTGTTATCTAAGTAATTTAGAGACCAATCTCTGCAATCTCTGCATTCTCTATTATTTTATAGATCAAAGCCACTATTGGAGATAATGAAGAATAATATTTTGAGAAAATTCAGTCAGGTTTTAGAGAAAACCACAGTACAGAGACTGCCCTTCTAAGGGTGACCAATGACTTATTGATGGTGGAGGACACGGCAGAGTGCTCCATTTTAGTGTTGCTTGAATTAACTGCAGCATTTGACATAGTTATACATTCAGATGGGTGGAAATGTCTGGGGTGGCTTTAGATTGGTTTGTTTCTTGTTAGTCGAATAGGAAATTTGTAGTGTCTGTTGCAAATGTCCTCCTCTTCAACAATAAATTGTGGTGTTCCACAAGGATCCCTGTTAGGGCCAATCTACATATTTTACCTCTTGGTTCTATAAATCGAAAATACAACATAAACCGTCATTGTTATGCGGATGACCTACAGTTATGTTTGTCATTGAATCCCAATTATCTGACTAATTTAAATCAAGCATGTATAGCAGATATAAAAAAATGGCACTGAATGCAATTTTCTGCAGTTGAATACTGATAAAACAGAATCGGTCATGGTTTTAAAACAAGTCAGATTGAGTCAGCACTTAATCAGGTGGTCCAGAATATTCAGCAGGTAGTGAGAAATTTGGCAGTCTATTTTGACACAAATTTTAATTTTGAATATCACGTCAGGATGTTAGTTCAGTCTTGTTTTTATCAGTAAAGGAACATTTCCAAGGTGAGAGTGTTTTTGAGTTTTATGGATACAGAGAAGCTAATTCATGCTTTTATTTTGTCTCACCTAGATAATTGTAATGCCCGGTTTTTAACTTTAAAACAATGCACAATAGCGTGGCTACAAACAGTGCAAAATGCTGCAGATAGTCTTTAGACACAAATTAAGTCTTTTAATCATATTACTCCAGTTTTAGCTTCTTTCATTCATTTTTGGGTTGATTTTAAGATTTTATTAATGACAGAGCATTACATGGTTTGGTGCCAGATTATTTAGCAGAACTTTTAAGACCTTACGAAATAGCTAAACCTCTTAGATTTTATTGCCTTGACATTTAGGCAGTTTAGTTTTGCATGCATATACTAGATACTAGATATTAGATCTGCTGAGTCCATGTCTGTTTTTAAGTCTCTACTTTTTGAATTTTAGTTTTTATGTGTGTTGTGTTATTTTATGTTTTATGAAGTTTTTAGTTTTTATGTGCTTGTTTGACGAAGAATGTTTTGATTTTATTTTTTGTGAAGCACTTTGTGCTAAATTGATAAAAAGTAAATTAGTTATTTAGTAATTATTATTAACAGCTTTTCCTCCACCAGTGCTTGTTGAAATCTCACGATGGTCCCTTTCTGAACCACACGAAAGAAGCCTCATTGCCTCTGAGAGAAATTAAGATTCAATACAATTCTAAGTGCATAAGCAATAGCCATATTCATAACTCACTTCCCCTCCTCAGGGTCAGCTGAACGGTACCACGGGCTCAAGGCATTTGTAAATCTTCTGTTAAGTAAATGTGTCAGTTACTCTCCACGACAACACCTTTCTGATTTATGCGAGTTCAGCTTTATTTCATTTAAATTACTCCTAATATTTAGTACCTAATATTTAAGTATTATTTTATTTGTTTTTGAAATGTAAGGAAGTAAAAACTTGCAGTTCTCTAGTAGTTTCTCTACTGATCTGGGAGGCACTTCCTTTAAAAATCAAGTCGGCCCATAAAGTGACACAGATTGCAGCATCTTGGGAGGGGACATAAAAATGTAAATGAAGAATTTAAAAGAAAAGGAAGGAGGGAATGGAATGGCTCTGATAATGTTTTTGGTGGGGTGCTATTATAACAAAAATGATGTACAGGAATGGTCGGGAAAGAAACAAACAAAATTGACTTTATTTCTGTCTATTCTCTTGTCTTGTAACCCCCTATGGAATCAGAAATCTCAACCCGCTATAAATTTCAAACCCCGCAGTTGGCGGTCGATTGAAATTCAAGAGGAAACAGACTAAAATATATCTCCACCTTTTAAACCGTTTTAGTGGTTGTTTTAGTGCATTAGTAATTGCAAACGGCAGGCTCCAAGGTCAGAATATACCGCTGCGCCCCCCTACTGACGACCTAAAATACAGTCTTTACTCACAGTCACACTCACTATGCCTCTGTAAACATGGATCTGTAGGCCTTAGCAGAGGAGAGATTATAGGATATTACCGATGAGCTGTGAAGTTTACAGATGTAATATCAACATCCTTACATTCCAGACTGTAAGAGGCAGCATGTCTTTCAACAACTGCTACAAACCTGCAGTCAACCCAAGCACCCAAAATGTTTATTTATTTATTCCTCCTATCCCATGTTAATATGAAGAGACAATGGTAAGTAAAACATTTTGTAGTTCTATATCCCCCAAAATTATAAACACCGTAGCTCTGTGGTATTTTAAAAACTTTTCTCCATTTTTGTTTGAGCATTCGGCACGACATCAACACAACCATTGGCATGAGTGTGGTGTGGGACTATATTTTTGTCCAACTAATGACAAATGGAGAGAGGGTTCGAGAAAACCTAATTAAGGCAAAACATTTTTTTTACATTTCATTTTGATTATGATAGTGGCACAGAAATGGCACACTCCAGCTTTAAAAACAAATGAAAAATGCCCCATTTATTTTGTTAGTAAATGTTTATGGCCTTAATATGCACAATTCACCAGTGCATATTACTCTTAAGAAAAACTATATTTGTGTATACCCGGGACATTTCACCCCCATACCTCATCCATTTTTGGAGCTTTGCCCACACATCTTTAGTATTCCTCATTCTATCTCCTATAAATAGTGTACCATAATAAAACATTAAATATGTATATAAATTATAATGGTTTAAGTACTAAAAGTACTTAAAATGGTGTCGTTTTCTTTCCTCTTTTTTTTTGCAATTCCATATGTTATATTGTTTACGATTATTTTATTTCTATACAAGTTTCCTATCACAGGATATTTATCTCTTTGTTTATTACAAGAGAAATTAGTACTATATACATAGAAATGACTCCTATATCACGTTGATTTTCAGTATTCCATATGCGCTTGCGCATACGATACATGCTGTTTCTTGCTCAAGGTGGCACTGTTGTTTCAGTTATTGACTTGATTTAAAGGAACAACATCGCAGTAAACTATAGCAAGTGTAACACATACACAGTATGATTTGACTATTGTTATTTGGGTGTACTAGTAAGTTGTGCATCTATTTAGACTCAATAAGTGCCTGAGAAAATACATATATGTATCTTATGTGCATGTGTTATGTGTAACTCAAAATGTGTTTGGCAGCCAGTTACGTATCATGACATTTTCATGTGAAATAAATGAATCCTGTTCTCGATTTTTCTTGATGTGTTGCATTTTCTCTTTGATATATAAAAACTAAAGCATACAAATATCTAAAAATTATTTTGAAATTGTCTAGAAAATATTTTGAAAATTATACCCCATCTCAAATCCAGGTTTGGAATGCGGAAGTAAAACGATAGCAGGGTAAAATAGTATATGAGTGAATGGGTGACCACAGCAAATATAATTTTTGCTTGCCAGTTTGCTCCAACAGCAAAAGAAAAAATCCACTTTTACGTTATTACAGCTTTCCAAGAGAAGAAAAAAATAAAGAGCGGTGGATTATAGCAATCAGAAAAAGAAAGAGGCCAAATGTTCTGTTACTCCATTAGCATTAGAAACCTCTTCGCAGATGTATTAACTCATTATTTTATTTAGTAATTCCACATTAATATACCACAAAGTATAATGCTATAAATTTACACTAAATAAATAAGGAAGAATTGGGGCATCACAGTCAGTGAAAAGGGTCCATATTCTGTTAAACTCAGAAATGCGTCACATTATCCTCGTGTGACCCAGAGTGCACATACGTGGACATTGTACTTTGACTTCACTATTCGGCACGCATAATTTAAATGAATAAAAACCGACGGAATACTGTTCACAAGAATCTAGACTGTCATTTAAAGGGTTAACTTCTGACGCACCGAGTCATGTGACACAAAAGCATGCCGTTGATTTCCACGAAACACTCCTACAGATGCAGCACCAACAAAAGTGCCTCAAGTAAGAAATCTATTTAAGTTTTTTTTATTGAAACCCATTTGGTTGTAAAGAGGACAGTCTCTAATTTCATTTGATATGTTGCATTAAAAAAATCTGTAAATTTTTTGCATGTCATAAACATAGGAGTATACTCGTACTGTAGAAAAAAACATGTTAGTTATTTTGAATAACTTTCATCATTAACACATCTGTTTGTCATTTTGATTCATTTTAATATACATTTAGTTATATTTTATATTGTTTACTCTGCAATAAGATTCTATTCATTGACATTAGTTGCAATGCATTCCTATATATTTACTGTGTAAATGGATTCATTCAAAAGCTGAAAAATGCTGCTTTCAGAGGATTTATATGGATTTAGGATGAAAATAAGGTGCATTTCAAACTGTTCTGAGAACAGTGAAGACAAATAGCACACTGGAGGTTAAGTCATTCACTAAATAGGGAGCATCCTATATCTTTCTATGCAGATAAGTGCTAAAATCCGACCAAAAGTTCAGTTTCAGAAAATCAGTTGAAATGTCTGTAACGTCTCAAAAACACGAATAACCAACATTACTAAAAACATAATAAAAACATTTTATGAAAATAATCTGACTGTCTATACTGCCCTACAAAGCAAAAAGGCAGTAACTACGCAGAGTGCAGAATGGATGTTACTGTACTCATGCTTTGTTTCACTAGGGCTTTTTGCAGTTACTGTACAAACGACTACCATTGATCTCCAAAATGACACACATTTGAGATAAGATGTTTTGTCACATAACAAAGGATGCCTTGAATGTCATGAAAATGATAATAACTAATTTTTGACCAAAAATGCAGTTACTGCCTTTTTGTTTTGTAAGGCAGTATAGCTGTCCACATATGTGGACATAATTGTTAGGAAAACCATTTGGTGCTACTAGTTACAAAAAAGGGAAATGGAAAAAGCAGTCACGCAGGGGTCTCGGGAGGTATGGAAGTTAAATATGTTGTGAATGCTATGCATATATATATTTTACAGATATATTTGTTGGGATCATAATATTATTAGATTTTGTGGTATGGCTGACCATGCTCCTCACCAGCTTCTGATCGCTCCCTTTGACGTATGTCTCCTCGTATGACTCATCGTTTTTGGTCCAGCTGTAGGAAATAAGGTAGCTGATGATGGGAGGATCATAGGTAGTCTCCGGACGAGACCATCGCACCACTAGAGCTGTCTTATTTATGTGCTGGACGTTCATGTTGATCGGAGCACTGCTGCATGCTGCATAAAAGAGAGAGAGAATGAAAATGCATGTTTTCTTCTTTGCCACCAATGTAACCTTGAGCTCCATTGGCGCCCTTAGAGCCCACAACCACTAGATGGCTCTATTAGACTACAGACTACATCTATTTCACTTTCACATGTCCTGAATTGTGTCATGCCCTCTGTAAATACCAGCAGCATCTAAGTTGCTGTTAATCTCCCCAGCAGAAGGTGTTTAATCACTGAGCGTGCCACAGTTTCTGGCGGCTGACAGCGTGTGTAGGGGTGAGCTTCTATTCACAGAGAAATCAGACAGAAAAAGCCCTAAATTTCCTTTCGTTTTGGTCCTAAAATGCACAAACACATTTGCAACTGAGACACACACACCCACACACACAAACGCTCCCTCCCACAACCACAGGGGAGCCATTACATCCAAAACAATGCTAATTAAACTGATTCCACAATCACTCCTCTAGCTGAAGCCTCTATTAGCTCTAATCATGAGAGAAGTAATAGTGACTACAGCCGTAATCATACTGCATGAAATATACAGTAATGGCTGCCCTGACGTTCATGCACAAGGCATGCATTTTTGATAATAGCAACAAAAGCATGGCAGTTACCTATCAGATTGAGAGCTTGTTCTTTAGGTAAGATCTCACTGTTATTTAGACAGTCTGCTCTGGTTTGAGTTTGGATGTTTGAAAATATTTTTTTCACATCCTAATGAAAAGGCTGTGTCCAATTGTGCATTCTATGCATGCTAAATAGTATAAAATGATTAGAATCAGGGCGTCCCCAGAGTACTTTGAAAATAGTATGCCAGAAGTGTCCAGGTGGTATACTATTTCTGTTAGATTTTGAAGTCTGCATCTGTGCAACTAATATTAACTACAATCATATGCACAACTGAAATAAAATGTATCAACACAATATAAAATGTACAGAACAAGTGGGTTTGTGGTTTTAAGCTGCAACTTTATGCCATGATAGTGCATCCCAATACACCTACACTGTCATACTACATACTCAGAAGTATGTTCTTCCTCAATACCAGTCAATTACACAATTCTCATAGTACAAGTATGAAAACTGGGATGCAGCATTGAAGGTAATGTAATGTGTGGGATCCTTAACCATGAACACATATAAGAACCACTTCCTCTTACCTCTTTGGTCTCATTCCTGGGTTGGGCTATCCCTACCCCTTGAATGTTTTTTATTAAATGTTTTGGCTTATTTGATTATTTATTCAGCAACCAATTAGAGTAAAGTATTATCAGCTATGGTTAACAAATATTACTAGATTCAAATCTGTAGAATTCCACAGTCTTTTCCCAAAATCAGTGCAGAAAATTGGCCTGATAACTTATTCTTCAGTAATATACATCACAACCCATCCCATATTTTTCTCTCACCCACAGAGAAATTCAGTCGCATGGGCCATTCGGGAGACCGTAGGTCTCTTATGAGATGCACAGAAAAGCAAAAAAAAGGCCATCTTTGGCCCTGCAGCTCTTTGACCATGGAGAGTGAGATTAATGGAGGGATATTGCAGGAAGGAGAGAAGGTGAGAGCAGAAGTCAAATTAGAGAGAAAGCGCGAACATTCCGTTAACCTTGAGCAGCCATTTTGAAGAGGCTGCCACATATGACCAGTTTAACTAAACGAGTGCAAATGTGTTAGCAGAAGCCACATGAATCTCAAAACATCTGCTCTACCTTGAAATATTTAATGCATTAAAGAAATAGTTCATTCAGAAACTGTATAACTGACTTTCTTTTGTGGAACACAACAGAACGTGTATGACATTGTCTTCTTCTGAACAGCAACAAAGATTTTTAGAAGAATATCTATTTAAATAGTTTTTTTTTACAATAAATCTCCCCTTTCACTTTCACATTCTTCTTCTTTTGTTTTTAGTTATTAGTTATTATTAGTGCGTATCGCCACTAACTGAGCGGGGACGGGAATTTATAGTAAATAAAGGACTTAAAGGAGCTGTAAGCAATTCTTTCATGGAAAGGTATGCAAAAAATTTACTTCTCCTTTAAAGATATTAATTAAATAATTGTCAGATAAGGTTGTTAAAAAAACAGTGCCCTCAACTGACAAATGTTATGAGTAACATGCCATAAATATGGCAGTAAGCCTCAATAATTTGCCGAATCTACAATACAATGAGAACACACAAAGTGATTGACAGGTCGAAAGCGTCAGAGACTGCGGACACATTTTGGTTTGCAGTTTACAGAGTCTAGAGCTGTCACAGAGTCTGGTGAGATATCTCACGACACTTCATTAATATCTTTCAGGGAATTTGGATTTTTTTTGCATACCTTTCCATGAAAAAAATTATTGCTTACAGCACCTTTAAATATTGATCTGTTTCTCACCCACACCTATTAAACCACTTCTGAAAATATGGATTTAACCACTGGTGTCATTTGGATTTTATGCTGCCTTTATATGGTTTTTGGACCTTCAAAGTTCTGGCCACCATTCACTTGCATTATATGGAGATATTCTTTTAAATATCTTTGTTTGTGTTCTGCAGATGAAAGAAAGTAATATGCATCTGGGATGGCATGAGGGTGAGTAATTGAGAGTTTTCATTTTTGGGTGAACTATCCCTTGAAAGTGAATGGGAACTGGGTCTGTCATGCTCCAATATGACAAAACCGATGGCGTTTTTGCATCATTGCCATCAAATGCTTTCATTTAGCATTTGTAGTACATTTTAGAGCTTCGACGAAGTGGAAAAGCAGGGTATAATGACTTAAATTATGGTCTATTCATCACACAATGAATGGCTTCAAAAGTCATGAAATTTAGTGAACGGTTTGTATGGATTACTGTTATGATGCTTTTCTATGATTTTGGAGATTTCCTTTTTTTAAATGGAAAAGAATCCATTCTTTTTCTTTCAGGCTATTTTCAAAACATTCACCTTTTGTGTTCCAAGCAGGAGAGAAAATCATATAGGTTTGGAAGAAGATGAGGGCAGAATATTTATTTTTGGATAAATGTTTCCAAAAATAAGATAAAACATTCAATTCAAAAAATTTTCTTTAACTATAATGATGAACAGGTGGTAAGTGCAGCATCAGAGTACTGCACTGTATTTTGTCTGTTGATCAAAGCGGTTCGGCTATTTCACCTACTGCGACGGAAAGTTCAGCTATCATCCAGCAGCACGTGTTTTGAATTAATCGAAGCTGACAAAACGTTCAGCTCCAGCCTGCAGGCACCATTTATATGCTTCTGTTTTCAGTCTATATCACACTATTACTCCACCCTTTTCATCCTTTTTTCATTATTCTGTCCTTTCTGTTCCCTTTTTATTCCTTGATGACAGTGCACAGCATCCACAATCAATTTTGCACGGCTCTGAAATTAACCAAGCAGCGATAAGAGAAGCTTCTAAGCATCTCTCTTCATATTACTGTATTATTTCCAAGCACCAAAATTAATTCTGTTTCTGATTCCAATTGCCCTGGAATTTATGTAGACGTTTATGCGTTCCGGCGCAATTCCAGCGTTCCAAATTACCTGGAGTTATTTGGACTGCCACTAACAACCATGTTGGCAGAGAGTTCTACTTGGAGTGAGAGTGATGTGGTCAGCAGCTGGTTGTAAGCAACCCGTTAGGGAAAGAAAACCCTTAGTGACAATAGCCTTAAAATAATTCCGAAGGGTTAGGGTTTCTTAGCTCTTAGAAAACTAGCATGTTTCTTCTACGGCCATTTTTGGCCCTTTGGACTTGTAGAAAATAAACCTCCTTAACCTTGTGCGAACCCATGTCCTCATATGAGGACATTGAATTTTGGCTTCCTTGTACCCTATACATAATTTAAATGCATTTAAATCAACCGTGCTTATATCAGTAGACTCTAGGCTTGCATTTAAGTGTTAAATGATCAAAGTATGACGTCACAAGACAGCACAAGAGCACGCCAATTTCAGTAAAATGCTTCTATGTGAGCAGGCCAAATAAAAGTGCATCTGGTAAGAAACCTCATTAGGTTTTTACATTAAAATCTATTTTTATCATCTAAAGTGCCAATTTCAAAATTGTATTGACTTATCATGAACCAGCACACTGTTAATCCCGATGTCCTTGTACGAGGACATTGTGACTTTATTTAATAAAAAACCCAAGACCTGTGGGTGTGGTCACCGTTGGGAATCAATAGCTGCATCAGAAAGCTTGACCATTACTTTGATTCAGAATTGATAAAGCTAATTTTAGATTTTTCAAATACTACAGCTCTGGCTACTACTGGTTTGTTAATAATGCAGAGAAAGAACTTTGAGATTTTGTTACCAAAGCAGAGAAAAGGTTTTAATAAAAAAATTGATATAAAAAGTTGACTTTGACCCACAGTCCTCATATGAGGACATACATTTTTAGGCAAACTATTGTTCTGTGGAATTGCTTCGTTTGCATGGTTATCGGAGCTACTTGTTACAAATTATAAATTGAAATGGAAAATGCACAAAGCAATCACATCTCAGGATGTTAAAACACGCTTTTGCAAACTCTCACTTCATTTAATTGTATTTTTATACTAACAATATCCATCAGTGGATATACATATATCCCAGGAGAATTGTCATTTTTGCAATTTTTTTTCCCGACTTGTCATTTTTCTAAAGCAACGAATGTTATTTCCACCACATCTTAAATCACCATTCATTTTGTGGTGAAAATGACAACGTGGAAATTAAATTTGAATAATTTTTGGAATAAAATTGCCGACAACTTTGTCTAGCTAAGGGTACTTTTAAAGCTATAATTTTATGCATCCAAAATACACACAATTTAAAAATATTAGATTTGTTTTGCATTCTTTGACTAAATTAAATTATGAAATGACGCAGAGTAAAAATATGTTCACAAGTGACTTTTGTGTTTTTTTCTATTTACTTTACTATTTGTATTATCATAGTTTTAATGTGTAGTTTTACATGGATTTTTATATTTTAAGATTGAAAGTCTGGGTCTTGGACAAGGGCAAAAACAATTGAAAAGTTACAAATAATTAAAAAATGAGCAAAAATATACAATGAATACATAGTAAATATGTTTAAGCATTACATTTAATGTTACCTTCATATACCAAAAAGAAAAAGTAGAAATCTGATAATTAATAAAGTTAATAAAAATAAAGATTTGTTTTTCGGTACGACAGTTACTTTGCCTCTCAATGTGAGAGCAGCTACAGTAAGATTGAAACAGAAAAAAATAGCCTACCTAGACTATTAACCAAGAGGTTCTCTTAGGCCGAACGCTTTCTGTCAAAGTCTGGCCTGACTGTGCCTCCTCTGATTGTCTGTCTGTCTCATCTGAGTGTTTGCTTGTGCTTGTTTTTGTCTCTCAATCCCTCTTGTGTCTTGCAGGTGCAGCGTTGAGTTTGCCAGCTCCAGTTGCCTTGGCAACGAACATTACCCCAATCAACAGATCATCTGCGGCACCTGTTCTCCCTATTACCTCTCCCTATATCAGCTCCCTTCGTGTTCAGTCCTGGGCTGAATTGTTTTGTTTATCTGTGAGTGCTGCCCGTCTGTTCCTTCAGTCTGCCAGTTTGCTATGGAGTCTTTGGTTGGTTCTAGTATTATACTAGTTCTGTTTTTAGATCACCTTTTCTCCATCGAGATCATTTTTGTTGGTACTTTAACTTTTCTTTAATAAAGCTATATTTTTGCCTCCATCTCTGCATCCTTCTCTGATACAATGGTGACACTCTCTGTCCATTTCTAACCATCCTAATTTCACTTGACCAAGGCTAACAGGATACTGCAGCCTTTAAGATCTGTATTTTTTGTAGTCTGATCTGCTTTTGAGCAGGGGAGAATGAGGGATTGTGCTTTGACCATGAATCATCTGAATTTATGAACCTCTGTGAGAACTGTAAATGAGAAGATCTACCGCAGTACAATGCCAATGCCAATCAATATCTGTTATAGCCCACAAGTTATTCCGCACAGTGCATTACTAAATGCTGAGGACAGAAACTAGTTTTTAGAATGAAGTCTTTGTGGGAGAAACCACCTTTGTCTGTATTGACAGTGAGTAAGGGATTGCATGTATACAGTGTATGTGTTATGTTGTTTGTCATGAGCTTAATTTAAGAACAAGTAAAGGGTGCATCCCAAAATTACATAAAAACCCAACATGTTTGTGTCTGTGTGGTGAAACCATTGCATCCAAAAAGCAACTATCTGAACCAAAGCAGCTGTTATATGGACTCCAGTTGAGGTAGTGTGTGAAACCATTCTGTAGTGTGCAGATGAAGGTAAGAAAGAAACAGAGTGTCCTTGAAAAGCTGCGGTCCTGTGCACTTCCTGCAAGCGCGGTTGTCACGCAGAGCAGAGAAATGAACGGGAAAATAGGCAAGTAAAGACAGAGCGTCTAATGACACGACTGTGGAGGATGGCACCATATGCCACCTACTCACCCTCATTACACACACACACACACTCGCAGACAATGACGCACACATGCACATTTGCACTTGCATTATGTGATGTATTATGCATAAGCACCAATTAGGGAAAATCTGAATCTACTGAAATATAAACGGTAATGCTTTACAAGGTTGTGTAGGTAACATTGGTTAATGTTAATTTTAACATGAACAAGCAATGAACACATTTTTTTACAGCATTTATTACTCCTGGTTAATATTCATTCCTACTAATAAATGTTTTACATTATAAGTTCAACTCCATGAAATGGCTTAATAAGCCATATAATAAGTTTATTTCCTGTGTTGATGTATTTCCTATTGAAACAGGAACATATGGGGCGGGACATATACATTTGTTTCTTTTTTTAATTAGCCAGTAGCCTTTAGCTTAAATCACAACCATGAACATTATTTTCCATTTTTCATTGCAAGTCAGAAGTACGTGGCATTTGGTGGAGGGGACATCCAAAAGTCATCAATATTATACATTTTAAATGTTAATTTTGTCAACTAACATACTCATAGAAATTGTCTAAAAGCCACAATATCAAATTCAATTCATGGGGTCTTTAAAAAGAGTCTAGAGTTTGTGAATTCATGATCCAAAATGTAAAATCTGTATTTACAAGCAACCAAAACTAGTTTTATAAACTGTCTGAGGAGGACCAATAAGCTGTAAGGAAAGCTTGCCCACCTTTGGATGCCTCGGTACCGTACGGGTTCCCTAGGCTGTCGGTCATGTCAGGCAGCCAAGCTTCTTTGACGGCGGATTTGAAAACCTCCCTGTTGTCCAGACTTTGGAGTGGGCGGAAGTTGTTGCGCAGGTATTCCACAGATTTAACATGGTCCTGCTGTTCTGTTGTGAAGATTGAGTAAAATGCCTCCAGCTGAGATACAAAGAGAGAGTGTTGAATTCAGTATGTTTTTATATCCATCTCTTATTTTTCATTAAGTCATCTTACCTTAGCTTACAGGCTGATGAGACCAAAAAACATGACCAAATGTCTTATTCTCCTCCGCCATGCCTCACTAACCTTCTGTCTCTTTCCCTCTCTTGCTTTCGGAAAACACTGAATGTTCAGAGCTGAAATTGCACATTGTCCTCCTTATATTATCCTAACTTTTCTGTGGAATGAATGTAAAAGCATATGATGGCAATAGCAAACCACTTATACCACCTAGATTGAAGGAGGCAGCGAGGAGTGCAATATGCATTTTTAGAGTTTATAGAATTTTGAATAGGTGGCATGTAGATTGAAAAAATACATAGGCTTTGTTCAGACAGGCAGCACATTTTTTCTTTTTTAGGAAACAGTTGTAACAAGTCCTAATAATAATAATACGAGCTGGCAAAATCATCTAAAATATTCTGAGTTGCCTCGTAAAATTCCTACAACATTTACTCCCATAGAGAAAAATAAACTAACCTAAAAGATTTTTCCAAGGTTTAACCCCAAACCTAAACATAACCATAAAGTCTAACTCTTTACCCAAACCCTAAACCTAACCAAGATTTTAACAGGAAATGGACTTGTGCACCATGGAAGAAAGAAAAACATTGGGGGTTTGAACGAGCATTCTTGAAAGTTTAAACCCTAACTTTAACACCAACCATAAACCTAACCATAAAGTCATTGTTGTGTACCATGGAAAAAATAAAACATTGGGGTTTGGAATGAGAAGAGGGAAGAGTATTCGGTCATTCGTATTGCATAATTAAATATGGAATGAGTATCCAAATTTGTTAATAGACATTTCCATTCTTAAAGGGATAGTTCATCCAAAAAGGTAGATGATTATCTCATCATTTACTCACCCTCATGCCATCCTAGATGTGCACGACGTTCTTTTTTCTGCAGAACAAAAAGATTTTTAAAAGAATATCTCAGCTCTGCTGGTTCATACAATGCAAGTGAATGGTGACCAGACCTTTCAAGCTCCAAAAATTACATAAAGGCAGCATAATAGACTCTGTTAAATCTATATCTTCAGAAGCGATATGATAGGTGTGGGTGAGCAACAGATCAATATTTAAAAGTTATATATCATAAATCCCCACTTTCACTTTCAAAATGTAAAAGAATATGAAAGTGAAAATTTATAGTAAAAACAAAGACTTACATATTGATCTGTTTCTCACCCACACCTATCATCTTGCTTCTGAAGATATGGATTTACACATGAGTCACATGATTTTTATGCTACCCTTTATGTGATTTGTGGAGCTTCAAATGTCTGGTCACCATTTACTTGCATTGTATGGACCTACAGAGCTGAGATATTCTTCTAAAAATCTTTGTTTGTGTTCTGCAGAAGGAAAAAAGTCACAAATCTGGGACTGCATGAGGGTGAGTAAATGAACAGGGAATTTTCATTTTTGGGTGAATTATCCCTTTCAGATAAAATGCTGGATAGGAGGCTAGCTAAAATAGTATGCCTGTATTGTATCAATTTGAAACTCTATTTATTGATTAGCTGGTCTCTATGGGAATTAAAGTTGTACCTTTTCATGTGAGCCAACTCATGCTATATCTTACGTTTTCGCCATCTTGTACGAAATGATTACGAGTTGTCAGAAGACTGTGCTGGCAAGGTCATGGAGCCAAAATGTAAATCTTTTTCCACCCACAATTTCCACACTGACAGCCGCTCAAATGTTGTTGGAGAAGTTTTCTCACATGATGCTTTAGTCATAATAACAACCGTTGTAGATGTACAGAATATTGATTACACTGTCTGAACAAACAGATCTGATCCATTGCAAAATCTGAATGTGGACAATCAGTCCTTAAATTCAGATATAAGAAAAGTCATAACAAAATCAAGGACAATCATAATTGGGTGCAGTGTGAACAAGCCATATTTTTCAAAATTGTGGTGAGAATTGACCTGTGCGACACTTCAAAGAAAATATGTATCATGTTTACCAACCATATTCGGAAGCAGTGGAATACACAAAGTATTTTGTGTGTTTGAGTGTGTGTGTGAAATGCAGACAAGAAAGAAACACAAGAACAGTCTGCACATCTGTGAATGTTTTATTATCTGCATGTTTCAGCATTCAAATAAGTCTGGGAATTCAAATGAGCGTGTGAGCATGCTTGGGATCTTAAGCATGCTTGCATCTGTGTGCATACACATACCATCACTCAAGTGAATATACAAACTCCCAAGAGCCACGACAGTGGAGGCTGATCTGGTCTCTGTCAAGTCCTGCATTTCTGCATGCTAAACAGGTGTATTATTGCAGACAGGTATAATATCATTCTTCTTCAAACTCAGTACACTAGCCCCTTTCTCACATACAGTCCCAGTACTTCACCTTTGAACTTTCTAGATTAATGCTACTAAAAGGAATGGCACATGTTGTGCTTGATCCGTGTACAAAACAAGTACCTACTCCTGAGTAGGAGCTAAAAAATTCTCAAGCAATGGCTAAGAGGAACACTATAGTTCATCATGTGCTAAAGAGATGGAAAGTAGTAGTTCCAAGTGAAAGCACCTAAAAAGGGTTTAGTTCCTGCACTACGAATGGGGCTATACTCTGAAAGTACAGGAATTCAGACCCAAGTTATATCTTTGTGACCTGTGTGACATCACATTTTGTGCTTCAGTGTTTCACACAGAGTCTAGTAGCATAAATATGAAGCTCTTAGATAATCTCATAATCACAATCCTCTTCTATTATTCACTCATATGCCAAAACCTGCTTCTAAACAGCTTTTTGGGAATGAGCTTAGGCCATGGCTACAAAAGCATGCCTCTTATTGTATTCAATTCTTAGCCCTGTAGTAATCTGGGATAGATGTGTGTGTGTGTGTGTGTACGTGTTTATGCAATGACTGAGCATTATGTGCAAGGTTAAGTAATCCCTTGTGAGAAATCACAGCAACAGGGTCATTCAGGGTTGCACATCTGTGTGTACTGTATATATGTGTCATTTCTAAAAACACATACTGAAGTCTGATGGTTGAGTAATCACTTATGGGTAACCACAGCAACAGGGCATTCTTGGGGCATATAGCAATGTGTGTGTGTGATATCGACCCCTGCTCCAGATGTTGCAAATGTAGTAGGCTGAGCATTGATCGGCTCTTAAAGTGCCTCAGAGCACTGTCTGTCATTCTCAGTGACCTACTTTAAGCTTTGATGAAGAACAAAGGGGCAAGAAAAGATGGAGAGTGAAGGACAACCGTCTCACTAATATCTGCCTCAGTGTTGTTTCCTTTTAAACAAAATCACCCCGAGACAAAAGGGAACAAAAGAACTTTAAGAGGTGTCAAATGAGAGCAGAAGGCTTCTGTGGGCTGCATTTACAGTTCTAAGGAAGAGGCTGTGTCTTTTTGTTAAAAGCTTGTTGTGCTTTGACCCTTACACATATCACTTCCTGTGCTTTTTATGTGGAGACAGAATCAGAATATCATCTGAATACTGTGGCGCTGACTCACACATCTGACAGAGCCCTGAAGGACAAAATCAGAGCTTTAGCTATTATAAAGTGAATCTTACACAGATGCGTAGAAAGCTGGCTACCTTTAATGTCATGTAAACGCTGTGTTCTTTTATTGCTAAAAATTCATAAATGATTTAAAGGAAAAGTGGGTCCTTTTTTAGAAGATAAAATGTCATCCCAGCTTATTAAGCAGAGAGTATACAATTTGTATTCTGATTTCCTTGAAAAGTGCCCCACGACCAGCACAGGACAGCAACATTGGCCAAACCCATTGTGTGAGTTTGGGGTGGGATAATCTGTTTATCAGACCAGTGGCAGATGAGGGGGCGGGTGTTCAGGAAACCTGTTTGAAAACAGCTTTTCTCATTTTTGCAATCCCATTTGGTGATGCAAGTGGCACAGAAATTACACACTGAACACAACAGTTTTTGATTTTTAAAACTGTATGACATTTTTTCTGCTCATGTTTCATAAATGTGTTCCAATGTTGTATTGTTGTGTACTTGAGTGTTGATTGCTAAGTCAATGAAGATGTCATACACAACAGTACGACATATTGAATAGATTGTACTTCCATCCCTCACAGCCTAATTTTCATATACATCAAATTAAATATGGCGTCTACTGTTGACTATGATCTATTTTCCTTTTTTCACATCTTATGGTTAGAAATCTTGAAATGACTTGAAATAACATGGAATCTTACATGGCTGGCTGAGGTTTACACAGATATCCTTTGATATTTTACATGTCACAGCAAAGCCTTAGTTTTCCTTTTCTTTTTAACACATGGTGAGATCAGAAGCCAAAGAGAGTCTTGGGAGTGGATCGGTTGTGCTGGGTTTATAAAAGAGAAGAACCTTCATAAACAGTCACTGTGTTCCCTGCCTTTACAACATAAACTATATTCCCAACTTCTCACGTTCCTCTACTTAGACATCTATTCAGACACAAGAGAATAAGTGAGGTCAGGCATTGATGTTAGGCAATGGGGCCTGGCTTGCAGTCGGCGTTCCAATTCATCTCAAAGGTGTTCAGTGGGGGTTAGGTCTGGGTCTTGAGCAGACAAGGCAAGTCTTCCACACTAGACACAGTAAACCATTTACTGATGGCTTCCTCTGAGAGTGTGACACTGAAAATGACTGAGCACTTGGACATGCTCCATTCTACCAGAGACCATTTAGCAGAGACGGGTCAGTTCTAATAAAATGAATGGGAGAAATTGGAACATCCAACAGTCAACAGTTGTCAAGCCAAGTCAAGCGCCTTTCACAACACATATCGTTTCAAAGCAGCTTTACAGAAGAGCAGGCATTAACAGAAGATGAGTCATCATTGTGTAATTAGATAAAATAGGATTTTGAATTGTGTTTAAAAATAAATAATTAAATAATAATTGTATTTATAACCCCAGTGAGCAAGCTAAAGGCGAAGGTGGCAAGGAACACAAAATTCCATAAGATGTTGATTAATGGAGAAAAATAACCTTGGGAGTAACCAGACTCACTGTGGGGGCCAGTTCCCCTCTGGCTAACATCATGAATATAATGTAAATATTACTTATGTATAGTGCAAGTCATGGCTTAAAATTATTAAACTAAGTAAGTGTTAAGGGTCAGTGTTTAAACATGAACTAGTTGTAGAAAGGAACTCCCACATTACAGGTAAAAGAGCCGATCAACTTTTCAATATATACATCGACTGTCAAAAAACTTGAGAACGCACATGAGTATTAGCTATACAAGCTGGGAAAATGTAGTTTGTTTTTTTTTGCATAATCTGAGGTAAAAAAGAACAGTTTATGATTCCAGTATTGTCAGATTTTACTGCTGAAATATGCTCTTTGATCGTAATCTTGACCAACCGTTTTTGAGATTTGGTAGTAGATAGGAGGCAGGGCTGGACTGGGAAGAGAAATCGGCCCGGGATTTTACATGGCAACTGGCCCAAAACTTGGGGTCCAAAGAGAGAAGACAAAAAACTAGAGAATTCCAAAGATGGCCACCAGTGGACTGACTTGCCAGAAAGACTTTGATTCCACGGAAATTGTTTGTCTTGGCCATATGCTTGTATGGCTGTATTTTGTGCACTTGTTAGCAATGGGTGTATCTAAAATAGCCAAACCCATTAAAAAGGGGTGTCCCCATACTTTTGGTCATATAGTATATTTAATATGTAATGGCTTAAAAATATGTTTTTTTCTCTTCAAATTTCAATGAGAGAAATCATCAAACTGCCATTGTCAAGTAGATTCAAAATGGGTCCAACTTTTGTCCAACAGTTACAAAACTGACTGCTGGGATTTGTTTTGAGTGATTGCACAAAAACTAATTGTTGAAATGGACAGTTTGAACAGACTCACAAACATTTTTGAAATCAGAGGAGCTATTAAAATATATCTGTCACAAAACTAGTCTGACAACATACTTTAGGAAAATTAATGGCATGGCACATTTAAACATTGCAAAATTTACAATATTGCTTTATTACATATATTGCCAATCACTGCAAATACATAATGAATATTCATATATAATATAATATTCAACTATTTTTCTATTTTAAACTCAAATTCATGCTACCTCCTTCATTTGCTTTCACTATTTTTACGTTTATAGTGGCATATTTTCCCTTTCTTGCTACCTAGCAAGCTTGGAAAAATGACAACTTCCTTTGACACAAGTCATGAAACAGCCTGAAGTTTCCATAAGATACAAAAAAGCGTATAATACACACTTGTGCTTTCTTTTAATTTGTATTTCTTATTCTGTTGCACTCTTGTACCAAACCCCAGGTGCTTCTGGTGAGCTGTCTAATAAATGTGAAACA
Organism: Xyrauchen texanus; assembly: GCF_025860055.1. Classification (NCBI taxonomy): domain Eukaryota; kingdom Metazoa; phylum Chordata; class Actinopteri; order Cypriniformes; family Catostomidae; genus Xyrauchen; species Xyrauchen texanus. Next base: position 21,053,066 of record NC_068307.1, on the reverse strand, counting down.
ATTCTATCCCTCAGACTTCTCAACTGGGTCAGCCACTCTGCATTATGGGAATTGTGATTTTGAGCTTAGCTTTGAATAAAGATGCATAATCAGATTCTGATGTTGCTCTGTATAATTCTGCATATGTCTTCAACTAAAATTAATGTTTTTTTTAACACATGACAAGCATGAATAACTTCAAAACATCTCTCTACTCACCTGTTTGTAGGAGAGAAACACAGGGCGACTGAAGACGATCCACTCCACAACTTTACTACAGGGAGGTGTGGTCAAAGAGCCGATGTAACGGTAGTAACTCCCGATGGAGGATGGTAGCAGATCCCTCAGTACAAAAGGCTCCAGAAATGTTTCTTTCTCTAAAATACAGAGACATGTTGAATTAGAAACAGAGATCTGGGAAAACAAGCAAATTTCTGGATAATCCTGACAGGGCTAAATTGAGACCAAAAGCATAACTACAGTGTTCTAAGTTGTTCTGGGTGGTTCTTATTGTGTTGCTTTCCAGTTGTTAGGGTGTTTGGGGTGGTTGTTCGGGTTTTGTTAGGTAGTTGCTTACAGCCACATTCAGAAGAGTCCACCACTAAGGCTATGATATTTTGGTCCCTTGATATGGCCCCTGGCTCCTTCAGTGTTAGTCTATGGAATTGTTTTGTTTGTATAATCATCTACCAAGCAAAAATGGGAAGCACGATGTCTTAGAAAAGTAAGAATTTGGCAAAAAAATCCCTAACCCTAGGATGAGCGATAGTGATACTTGCCTTAGCCAGTACCAGTAACTATTAGGGCTGTTAATCGATTACTAATAAAATTAATTATGTGATATGCTGATTAATTAATCAAATAAATAGCAATGAGTAACATATTTCAATATTTGTGAAAAAGGGATCCCAAATAAAGACAATGAAAAATATTATAAAATAAATCATTTTAAATATGTATTAAATATAAAAATTCAGATGAGGCAAAAGCATTACATTGTGGCAGATGAGAAAAGAATTGATTAAACAATACAAAAATTGCCTTCAGAAGTTATACTGTACTGTAATGTTGGCTTATTTCCATATAATTGAACATAAGCCTATCACTGGCCTATAGTCCACTGCGATTCGTTTAACAATTGAGTTGATCAATCTGTCTGATGTTCTCACAGGAGTCGTCCTTGAATTCCATCTGTACACATGTGCCAGACTGATTGAAACAAAGCTTGCCTAAAATAGATTGTTGTGTCTGTTGTCAGTCCAAAAGAGGACATGTGCCAGACTAGACGTTCAATCTATGGATAAATTATGCGTTTTAAAGCCGTTCAATCCTCGAGAGGACACAATCCGCAGATTTCTACCCATAATCCTCCTCTGATTGAAACGCTTATCAGTTCCATCCAACAATGCCTGCCCAACATATGGCTGGCCTGGCTACATGATAAAACGAGCAGCACTACATTATAGAGCTTTCCACTTGAGTATTTATTATTTAGATTTCCAAACACAAAATTTTTCCCTGAAATCAAGATAAACAGATGCAGGAACCTGATTGGTTTGATGTGGAGCTAAGATGACGCACGAAGAATACAAACGATAGTGTATCTTGCCAACCAATGACCCATTTTCCAAATATAAAATTGGGAATCTTGCTCAAAGGAGCTTAGCATGCAAAAGCACAGCATAAACAGCATGCAATTTGGAAATACATTAGCGGGAATTTCGGCATCTTTGATTATTTTACAGAATGAAAGTGAATGCACACCGCGGACAAAAAAAAAATGCCATGTTAACATGATATTTCCTGTCATAGCCACGCTTGTGCAATTCCAGCCATTAGAAATTAACTGCCAATCAGTGTGGCAAGGGCCGGGTCAATTGAGACTTCAAAGCATTCCTAAAAGAATGATTTAATGGACTTGTAATACATTCTGTAGAGAAAAGGAAAAATTATTTCACTGATTTGATTTATGCATCCTAGAGAAGGGACGCTTGGTTGTGTGAACAATACTCGATGACTGGTGTGGCGCGCAAGGAGACAAACATGAACTCAAAAAAAAGAGATGCCACTACCAATCCCAGCAGGCTTCAGAGGTGTTGCAAACTGATAGCGGCCTCATTATCACTGGCTCAGAGACAGAGAGAGCACAAAATTAACTGAAACACACTCATTTATATGCAGGGTGGACACCTAGTGTGTAAATGGATACACTAACATGCCTTGTGTTGTGTGTATATCGAAGTTAAGGTTGAATGAATGGTAATCCCCTGAAGGATGGGCTGGGAATGTAGAACTAGAGAGGGAGAGAAGCTTTCGCTATGCCTCAGTGGCATAGTAATGGATGGCAAAGAGCGCTCTACTGTCACACACACACACATTGCCACAGGGCAAACACTCTCCAGTCACACATCCGTGTCTGAACCCAGCAAGCCACTGTCTTTCAATGCCACACACAGTCCCGCCACCAAATGTCCATCACAACTTTACACCAACTGCCACACAACAAGAGAACATGAATACTCAGTATAGCAGTGAGGTTATTTTGATCCAATTCTGTGGCACGGCTGTTAAAATCAACAAGGAATCAAACTCTACTATATTTACTTTCATTTACAGGTATAGTTTACCAAAAAATTATTCATTTACTCACCCTCATGCCATCCCAGATGTGTATGACTGAACACAAACAAAGATTTTTAGAAAACTATATTAGCTCTGTAGGTCCTCATAATGCAAGTGAATGGTGACCAAAAATTTGTAATTTTAACATTAACAGCATCGTCTCGGAACTCTAGCTCCTCTCTTTCCCCCAATGTGGCTCTGGCTGCTCCTTTATCTCCCTTCAGCTCTTATTGTAACAAAAAAAAACAGCTGTCAGAGATAATTTACCCATGTGTCAATCCTTAACACTCTCGTCTCCCTAATTCGCTCTCCATTCACAGCTCTACCACGCCCCCACGTGGTCCAAATAGAGGGTTAAGGCTCGTCCCAGGAGGTAGGACCAAAAGGTTAGGACCACCCACTTGATGGCCAGAAAAAAATATTTATTGTTTATCCTTTTGAAAAACCAATCCTCTAATAGATATCAAACAACTGCAAACACAAGTTTAATCAAAAAATTTATATTTTTGTCAAATATATGTGTGGCACAATTATTGGCACCCTTTTATTCAAAACTTTGTGCAACCTCCCTTTGCCAAGATAACAGCTCCCAAACAACTTGATGTGATGTAGGTGATGTCTGATTGTAGTTTTGGAGTCTTTCTGACCCCAAGACCCAACTAATCTCTGCTGTTTTCCGGCTGTGATCCTCGGAGACTTTTTGGCCACTCGAACCATCCTCCTCACCGTGGAGACAATACAAACACAAGTCTTCTTCCAGGCCGATTCCTAACATCTCCAGTTGATTGGAACTTCTTAATTATTGCCCCGAAGGTGGAAATGGGTATTTTCAATGATTTAGCTATTTTCTTATAGCCACTTCCAATTTTTCAAATCTCAACAACCTTTTGCCGCACATCATAACTTTATTTTTTGTTTTACACATTGTGATAGATGACTAAGGGAATTTGGCTTGTCTATTACCTCATATTTCCACCCCTGAAACAGGAAGTAATGATTTCACCAGTCACCCAGGTGTAATAAAAATGTAAAATATGAATGGGAACATACTTCAGATATATATTTTACACATTCAAATTTCTAAGGGTGACATTTTTTTATTTAAATACACACCCCCTTCAATTAGTTTACTTCAAGTAAAGATCAGATTTTTGTAAATATTTTGAATCAAATGGAGAAACAACATCATTTTTTTTTCAGTCTTCTTTGCTTATGTTTAACAAGGCTGCCAATATATTTGGCCAAAACTGTATATTAAACCACTGGAGTCAAATAGATTACTTTTATGCTGTCTTTAAATGCAAATATTGTTTGTGTTCAGCGGAAGAAAGAAAGTCATACATATCTGGGATGGCATAAGGGTGAGTAAATTATGAGAGAATTACATTTTTTGGGTAAACTATCCCTTTGATGCATGTTGCTGGATACCTTATTTCAAAGATAAATAAATGTTTGTCTTCGTAATCTTTCATGATTATGTATTAACTTGCTCTGCTTCTGTAATGACTTTCCATTTCTGCAAAAATCGTGAAGCTCTCTTATTTATTCAAACGTTGGTCTCAGCATCAAGTTAGTTTCAACTTACACACATTACCCCACCCCCTCAAAACACCTCGTTCCATTCTGAAATGCAACTCCTATTTTTCACAATACAATAAATTCCCTTAGGATAAAATCAAGCCCTGCTTTATATGCCAACTTCTCTGAATATCCTGTTTCACTCTGAAATACCAGATTTTTCATGTTGACTTTAAACAAGATTTTAGATTAAAAGGAACATGTTCTACACCAGTGGGTTTTCAACCTTTTTACCCCAAGGCCCCCTATATCGTCCAAGACAATATTCGAAGAGCCCTATCGCCCAGAAACTCATGATTCATTTTGTGATAATAAAAGTTTCAGGAAATATTAGTTTATATGCAGGCTTATATCTTCATTTTTAGCATTTTATGTGTGGTTATGTGGGCGTGGCCAAGCGACATTTGTAGAGAGCGAGGCCGGGAGAGTAAGAGCTGTAAGGATTGACACCTGTGGGAAATCACCTTTAACAGCTGTTTTGTGATGAAGTGAGAGCTGGAGGGGGTTAAAACAGCAAACCAGACTGCCAGAGGGCAGATAAAGAGACACACACAGAAGAGTGTTCTGTGTTGTGATGAAAAGAAAACATTGTTGTGTTAGATGCGAAAGTGTGTCAAATAAAAGACTTGCGTTGAACATTTACCCGGCCCTCAATTCTTCCTTGAGAAGAGAACATGAGATTTGTGACAGTGGTTCTAAAACCAGGGAATTTGGAGGATGTTACACCGTCATGGAGTCCTTGCCCTTTGCCAAGCTGATCAAGACCCTCGCCAGCATCCACCAACTCAACATCAAGCTCTGCTTGAGCTGCGCCAGGAACAGGAGCAGCGATGCTGGTCATCCTTCAAGCTCAAGCAGAGGACCGGCAGGACCTATGGAGCATAATACCCCAAGGGGCTTCCATTGTTGCGACCTCAGCCAGCGCACCCGCCATGACCCACTTCAAGCTTGCCAAGTTGGGGCCAGAGGACAACCCGGAGGCATTCGTGGAGCTGTTTGAGCATGCAGCAGAAGCAGCGGGATGGCCAGAGTCTCAGTGGGTAGCCCAACAACTACCCGTCGCAAACCTCCTGGGGTATCAGGACTTGAAACATGCCATTTTGCAATATGGATTCTAAACTTGCTATTGCAATAGTCTCTTGTAGTGAGACTTGGAAATTGGTTGATCAGTCTCGGATGGACACAGAGAATGTTGGTTGATCTGTTATTCTCTCTCTCTGTTAAGCAGAGACTTGGCTCTTTGGATTGTTTGTATTCTGTTACATCTACCACTCAGGCCAGAGATTCAGAATGTTGATTATTATTCTGTTATTGCTCCCAAACTCAAACAGCCGGGAACTCAGAATGGAGAAGTGTTATAGAAGTGTATCCTGTTAACGGCTCTCTGGACAGAGACTAAAGACAATGGTGTGGCTGATTGTAAGGATGCTTTATACCTTCCTGATGAAAAGGAGATTTCAGTTTGGCACTTCATGTTTCAGGTTTATGATTGTCATCTGGTTCAATTGTTCACCACATTAGTTTTGCTTGGCCACGTATAATAAATTGTACTTGGCCGCATGAAATACTGACAGCAAACCCAACACCAGCAGTATTAAACTCTAATCAGACCTAATTTGTCACCACCATTGATTTTAAAATGGAGCGTTCACCTTCATGAGAGATTCATTACAGCCTGTTTTACGCCAGGTGAAAGAACAAAAGCTTACATGTCTGAATTAAACATTTGCAAGTTACATGTTCCCAGGGGCCAGTGTAAAGCACATGGATGTGTCTCCTTGGCCCAAACTCCATTGTTATCTGTTTAAAGCAAATGCACTCATGTTCACACTGGGCCATTTTTACAGAGTGAATGCTGTCTTGTAATATGCGGTGAAGCATTTGCATGGCATGCCTGCTTCTAATGTGCAGTTAAATATTAAGAGAAATTATCATAGAAGCCAACTGGATGATCGCTTAACAAGACAGGAATACACTTCTGCCAGCCTAAGAGCTTAAAATACATATATGTACAACTGCTCCCCTGATGAATCATGGATGTGTGCCTTTTTAGTGCCTTTTGACTGCCAAAACTATAGAACACTGTAAAACAAGCTCATGCCATTCAAACATTTACACAAATTTTCTATTTTAACAGAATAGTTACAAAGAAGTGAAAATTCTGTCATCATTAACTCTCATGCATGGGTAATGATGATGTTTTAACCCATATGACATTCTTTCTTCCATGGAAAAACCAAAAGAAGTTTAACTAAATGTTCACTATACTCTGTGCCATACAATAAAAGTGAATGGTGACCAGAGGTTGTCAAGATCCAAAAATAACCAAAAACACCAGAAATCTCTTAAAAGAAATTACAGTTGGCTAATGAACAATATTCCAAATCTTCTAAAATCATATGATAGCTTTGTATGAGGAAAATATATGAATATAAGTCATTATTCAATGATAATCTACTCCCATCAATGACGCCAAACATGATTGGTTCTTATGTGCCTCCTTCTAAACCAATTGCAATGCACTAAAAAACAAACAAATGAGACTTAAGACAGATGGTATGATTTTCAGTAAATAACAACTTGAATTTCAGTCTGTTTTGCACACAAAGCTATTTTCTAAAGTCAAGAACATTCTGCCTAATATTTCCTTTTGTGTTCCACAGAAAAAAAGTAAATCATACAGGTTTAGAACGATATGGGAATGAGTAAATGAGGAATTTAAATTTTTTGGTGAACTTTCCCTTTAAGTGGATTCAGGGGAAACGGACTGAGTGCATTTGAGTCACAAATCGTTCAGTCCAGCTTCCTGTGTTTAGTGCATGCGTGCACTGGGAGGTGAAGAGGGTGAAATGATAGATGTCTGTGTACTGACAGCAGAGACGCAGCTCTGTCTGAATCTGTGCAGACCCCCTGCTCTTAACTGTCTGGTATAAGGACAGAGAACACAGCCCTGTGCCACCTCCTGCCGAGAACACACACACACAACCCTTCTGAGCAAACAAGATCAACACGCTCCAGCAAACAGGCCACACTAGCCTGACTGATGCGAAGACAATGAGTTAAAAAGATGAACAAATTGGGCTCCTTTTTTTATTTTATTTATGCTGCTTACAAAGACAAGCATCATTATGGATTTGAAAATTCTGTCATAATTTACTCACCCTTATGTAATTCTAAACCATCATGACTTAATTTCTTATGTGGAACACAAAAGGTTTAAATGGATATCACGGTTCGTCTTTTCCAAACAATGGCAGCAGATAATCATCTATTTTAAAGATAAAAAAATGCCCTAAAAGTATAATAAAATAGTCCAAGTGACTCGTGTGTAATACTCCAAGTCTTCTGCAGACATACTTTTGCGTATGTTCACGCGAGAACTTAATGTTTATAGCACAAAAAAATGCAAGTTCTTACGTTGTATTTGGGCTTGTTTTAATCAGGAGCATCTGCTTTAAGTAATCGTGTGTAACGTTTTTCATATTCTGTTTATGCGTCATAACAAAACGTGACAAATAAGCCATGTCTGTTTATAACATATGTAAATCTGTATGCTTTCCTTACAAAAAAAATTGATTTGTGAAGCAAAATGCTAGTTATATTTTATTAATTTATATTAATGACTGTCAATCAAATTCTGATACATGCAACCCTATTTGCTATGCACTAATTATTCAGTTCACTAACTGAATGTTTTTCCAAAAGGTGTGATGAAACATCATTTTGTGGGGATGCGTGTAACCACTGCCTTTTAAAGTAAATGGTGGACAGAATTTTTAAACTAGCTGCATAGTACTCAGAATATTCTACTTCAAATGCTACTACTGTATCTATGACTCAGGTTTTCATCTGTTTGTGTATAAGCATATGTGTTAATGGTTTGCGTGAGTTTGCCCGGCCAACATCAATTAAAATAAATCACTTTAGACTATAAGTCACAGGACTTTTTGGATGTCACACTACATTTTTGGGTTGTTTCACCAAAACTTATCGTATGTCTTCAGAATACTTGGAATATGACATAGGAGCTGAATGGACTACTTTTATGATACTTTTGGGTACTTTTTTAAGCTTTAAAGTGAGGCATTATCCACTGCCATTATATTGAATAGGCAGCCTGTGGTATTAATTAAAACATCCTTTTATGTTAGACATCATAGGTCATACATGTTTGGAACAACATTAGGGTGGGTTAAGTATGACATCTTAATTTTTGGGTGAACTAATCCTTTACATTTCTGTGTGTAACTCTGTTTGTGGTACTTGTGGACTTGTGATTTTCGCCTGACTTCTGACAAAACAGGTGAAAAAATCCTGTAGACTTACATTGAGAGGGACTTGAGCCATATCTAGGGACCAAAATATCACAGACACTTGGAAGTGGGCTCTTTTGACTTGGTCCAGTAAGCAACCACCTAGAAATGTCCAAGCAACCAACACCTTAGCATCATGGCGGTGACTTTTGCATGTGAAAGCACCACTACTTTTTGCTTGTAATAAACGTCAAAATCTTTCACCATCGTTCAGATATATAGTCATCATTATCTTGGTCGTCTGGCAGCAGGTAGAAGCAGAACTATTTTCCGTCTTGATAAATCACTTAGAATGGGCGCCGTTTAAAGCAAGTGCTATTATTACACAACATCAGAGTTGATCTTTTTGTCAAAATGGAACCGTGATGCTTTTAGTACAATTGTTGCTTGGATTACACCACGTCTTTGCCCTTCTCTCTCTCTCTCTCTCTCTCTCTCTCTCTCTCACTCTCTCACTTATTTACTCGCTCATTTACTCGCTCGCTCACATTCTATGACTGTCTCAGTGGGCAGCAAAAAATCGCAGACCAGTAATTAAAATCAAAGCCTCGACATGCCTTTAAACTTTGTTTGGACACATTGAGAGATGCTCCTGACATGACAGAAAAGCAGGCAGAACAAGAGTATATTAACTAAGAAACTCAAAATGATGTCAATTTACTCTGTCTAAATCATGGACAGTCAAGCCTGCTTTATCTCAATATTCTTTAATATACATCAGTTCACGCTGGGAGCAGCTGGAGGTGTCTGTATCTGTCCAGAACTCTTAACATCTAGAAGGAACACTGTGAATTATGCAATGATGACCTTTATGGGGTAAACTTTTGAAAATTCTACACCAAATTTTCGTGGCATAATCTATCAAGGTTTGTCTTACATAACCCAAATTGCCTTTTGGCGCCTATCACAGTTAATCAAATGTTGGTCTCAGCGTCATGTTAGTTTCAATTTACATTGTAATCCAAGGTGCTTTAAAGAACACCATTTTTACTACTCTGGTACATGTTCAAAAATCATTGTATTGCAATTGTCCAAAAAACCATGGTAGTTCCTTAGAAAATAAAATCAGTATTGGTGTGGTCATGGTATCAGTTGGTAATACTTTGAAATATATAACAATACTGAAAAAAAACTTTTATCATATATCATGGTATTGACCTAGAATTCCTTTATAATAATAATATGGAATAATTTGGTAATACCATAATACATGTCCAAATAAACTTGGTTTTACCATGGTACGTGTCCTAAAAATAGGGTGACCAGATTCCTGCTTGTGGAAAACGGGACAGCCAACCTCCCAGCAAAAATGAAATTAACATATCCTTACCTAGGCGCAGATCAATGCGAATTAGAGAGTGCATCCACATCTGTAAATGTTGTCTCCTTGTTTGTTTTGCTGGCAGCAATTTTTCTCAGAGCGTGCTTGTTTTTAAGAGTTTATTGTAATATGCAGAGCAGTCCAGTCCAGTCCAAAATTAAAACGAACAAAAAGCATTGCCTTAATGACTGTTACACTGAGTCGTGATTTATCCGGCTGCGTTCATCAATGAGAACAAATGCTCCACAGATGCAGAGGTCCCAGGCAGGCATAAAACAAAGTCCATGACATTGGCTAAGACTCGAAGTTGATGGTCTTGCTCTCCAGCTCACAAACAATATCTGTCTCAGACACGCCATCTTGTTCAAGTTCCACTCAGTGATGCGACGAGTGACAATGTTTTTTGCGCAAGCCCAGTCATCAAACAGCGTGGTTTTGTCAATCAAACTGAGTCTTTCCACTTTGGGATGTCTCTCAGTAGGGCCCACTCAAGTTTTTCTGTGTTCTCCAATGAGCGGCTCCAGTTTTGGAGGCAATTCACAGATGCTGAATAAAAGTTTCTCACTGCACAAAAGAAATCATCCACTCACATGTCTCCAGCTTCAACCAGGGCATCCAACTGCTTTTTAATGTCAGAGGCTATGAATGATTCCTTCAGCCTGGCCTGGAAGACTTTTCTCAGGTCATTAATGTGCACAGACACGTCTGTGGCTGATATGTGGTCTTGCCGTGATCTCCAGTGCACGGTTAAAAGGGTCTGTTTACTGGAGTGAAAAGCCAATCCAAAGTTTAGCGCTAGGATCGCTGAAATAATGTATTTTCTTGAGAAAGAAAATATGCAAGCAGACCGCTGAAAATGTGTGGTATTCTTTCAAGAGCTGCACCAAGAGAGAGGAAACATGTAATGCCATGCTGTAATAATTTCTGATGGTCCAGCTGCACAAAAGCATTGCATTATGTTGCATATGACAGCTTCTGATTTGGTGCGGGCAGAAGAAGATTAGACTGCTGAGAATCTTTTTTAAAAATGTAAACTCTTTTTGAAGATTCTTATTAAATGTACATGCACGCTTCCTTGACATTTTTCAACCGCAATTTCATCTGTGTGCCCTTTCAAACTGACTCTTCAATCAGTTCACTAACTGGACGTCTATTGATATGTGATTGTGACTGGATAGTTTAATCCAATCATGTACTTCAAAAAACACGGTGTGATTTTATTGGCTTTACAAGCTATATCCGTGGTCACCTTTGATCAGAATACTCATGTGACTGAGAAAGCTGCATAGGCGAAGTTGGGACTCTAGAAAAAGTGCTTAAAATACGGGACTGTCCCGGGAAAAACGGGATGTCTGGCCACCCTACCAATCACGGTACCAGAGATGTACCTCCAAAATCGCATTTATTATAAATTACACACACTCCCCTCAAAGCTCTAAACAAATGACACGTGATAAATGAAGTGTTTGTGTGGTGGGTGTTTGTATTTTTCTCCAGCCTGTGTACATGACAGGTATATTTATAATGAATATTTATATAGAGTAATAAACAAACACTGATGACACACACCCTAAAATGTATGGTTTAGCACAGAGCACATGTTCTGCTCAACAAAGCCCTGCTTTCTCACCCAGATCTCCTTGACTCAATACCATCATCATATCATCATGCTGTTAGTCACCGGCCACAGAGGTCATCGGTGTACGTCCTGTCAAAACTCAATAAAATCTTTACAAACACACTGACTAACAGCAGACGAGTTTCTTTAGTTTATTCCACAATATAAGACCCACTGGACCCCTTTGATGTGGTCTGAGATATTATTTGGATGAGTAACATGAATTAGTGTTTTTCCTGCAATTAAACTTTTTCGGTGGCTGCCCAAGTGAAATTCTGGGCAGCCGATGCAAATATAATGATATTCTTTTCATGTTTGTTACTATATACTGTATGTACTCTATATGTATGTACTATAATTTATTTTTTAGAAAGGTTGCTACATTGATCTAATCATAGCAATGAGGAGCCATCCATGGCCTTAACTATGCTTATGTAATTCCCAATAATTATAAATGGAAGTCCATAAAGGGCTTTAAAGTCAGGACCTCCATGACTTAAGGACAATGGACACATTTTATAAATCAAAGTTTTCCTCCAGGGTATTATACGTGTCTCAATCAGCTCCCTAGTTCAGTAGTCAGGGCACTGATCAGTGAGTCGGCCATTTTTAGGGCTGCCTTATTCGCAAAATCATTCCAGTGCACTGAAAATTTGCTCCCTAAAAAATTCTACAATGCACCATTAAAACCATGGAGCATCATTGCTCACTATGTTCCCTTACCAGAAATGTTGTCATGTCTT